>NW_015387224.1:169251-261136 GCF_001527695.2 Protobothrops mucrosquamatus
CGCCGTCCCACCGGAAGTCCGCCTCTGCTATTATGTTGTTTAAAAGCTGCATACAATAAGCAGCTCTGTTGCGTTTGGTAAAGTAAAAAGCTGCATCCACGAGAACAAACATCTTGTCTGAAATATGAATTTAAGTCTTGCCTGATATTTTCAAAAAGTTAATACATTTAGAACACATCTCAAAACAAGGAAGTGTAATATTCCCCAAACATCTTATTCTGGGTATAATTCTTCCCAGTAAAAAGAATCTAGATGGCTAGAACAGTTTAGCACCAATAACGTTACCTAGTTTGGAGGATGAAACGTCTGCAACAAAACAACCAAGCTCAGAGAGTGCCAAAGACCCCTTCATTTCAACCTTGAGCTACAAATATACTCCTTTATTGGACAATCTACCTTCAAGAGGTTTATTTGAATTTGAGCAGTATCATCTTCATCAGTACAGTGATGAAAATGTTTAAATATTTATTTCTATTCAGAAGAACAAGGATGTCATTTGTCAAAGAAAGAAACTTGGGGATTGGTATAAATTTTGATGGGATTCATTTTGTAAATTCTAATGTATTTGTTATTGTTTCTCCCCATTTTACAAAATTAATATATGTTTGAACTTCAGCTAATGGAACACTTAAGATTGGCCATGTTCGCTAAGAATAATAGAAGTCATACACCCAATTCATCTTGATGTCAATAAGCTGAAGATAATAAATCTATAAGCTATAAATGCTAACACTGGCATCTCCTTTGATTCTGAAGTAATAAATGTTGCTGTGATGTATGCTTTTTGTAGTTGGTGTGGCAATTTGTTCCTGCTTGCAGGCCTGAACCATGAACTGAAAGGTTACAAAGAGAGACTGGTCCTTTTGCTTCACTTTACTTTGTCAAATATTACTTCATCTTCTGATTAACTTAAGTAGCACAATGAAAAAACTGGTACATTTCATGCTAGAGGGAATTGTATGCTATTATCCAATCTGGCCTTGGATGATGTCTAAGCTAGAATTCAGCACAATTATTCTCCACTGTGGCCCTACTTGCATTATATTTTAAATGAATCATTGGGGGATTACCCATCCAGTTAGTCCAGAGCAGCTTAGATATAGTCCCAAACATTTCTGGTTTTGGTAAGCACAAAACTAATTTCTCTAAATCAGCTTACTCATTGTTGTTGGGAAAACTGCTTCTCTGAGGGTTGTCTATTCTATTAATTTGCAAAAATAGCAAAAACTTTGTCCCCATCTGTGGCTGTTTTGATCATTTATCTTTTCTACAGCCACAAGCAGGGAAAGAGCTAGAAGGACCAAAATAAATAAGGTCCCCCAGAATCTGTCTACAGTAGTGCCATTCCTGACTATATAAATCAAGGATTTTTTAAAAAAAAAATCTCTCTAGAGGGGGAAAAAACATAGGCAATTGGGAATGAAGCATCAGCCTCTAAGTTTCCATTGCAGAAACTAGAAGGATGAAGAACATGGCTTTCATTTGACCATCCCAGTCATCCTGGATTGTCTGCTGCCAGCATATGAAGATGAGTGAATTAATTAGAAGAGTAATCAGTATGCCAGTTATGTTGAGCAAGCCGGACCATGATAAACTCTGTGTAAATTCACATTCAACTTAACCAAATGAATGAAATGTGGGGAGATTCAGGACTAATGAAAGGAAGTACTTCTGAACATAATGCATAATTAAACCATACCTGCCAACATGTCAGAATCAGGAATAGATGTATTGTGCAATGGGCCATGCATAATACATCACCCTATACTTTTGCTCCTCCTCGGCTGCACACATTCCCTCTTTTGTTCCCTAAAGGAATAGGCATGGCAAAATGTTGCTAAGTGGGATTGAAACAGAATTTGGTTATTGTAGAATAATCTTCTCTAAGCCCATTCCAATGCAGTGGGCAGGATGACTGGCTTTGTGAGTTCACATGTTTATTTATCAGAACTGTCATTCACATCAAACAGAATATTGTTTAAACACACAGACACACACACACATCCTTAATAATTTGCAAATAGTTTAAAAATTTGGAGGGGGGCCTGTTTCACAAAGAGTGGGCAACTAATATTGTAGTAATGTATTAATCAGTATTCAGCAAGGTGGGACAATATGTGTATAAGTTTTTTTCATTTTTAATGCACTTTTTAAATATCTTGTTTTATAATTTTTCTTCATTTGTTAATTTTTTTTAAAAAAATGTGTTTTGTATTTTTTAATAAAACAAAAATAAAACAAAAAATTACATACACCCAACACCTGAAAAAGTAGTAAATTGTATGGATTGGAGCAAGAGTCTATTAGCCTTTGTGAAGCTTTTAAATTCTTTTGACTTAACACATTTGTCCTAAGCCTAATGCTACCTTTAAAATATTTACATCACCAATCCTATCATGGGACACTGAGAAATCATACTGTGCTTTCTAACGCCTCCTTAAAGAAGCTAGGTCACACAGTTGCTGAGCAATCCTAGGGAAATGTGCATTTGAATTACAAAGGCACCAACAAAGTGGAACAAGATGTGCCAAAACAAGCCTGGTGTTTTTTCGGTGTTTGGCTATCACAGATGCGAAAAAGAGATGTAATTTCTTTAAGCAGGAGCCCAAAAGTGTCTGAGGAACTGTATAGAATATCACTATTGTGTGAGCAACTAGGAGCCCTGTCGTTCTTAACATTGTGACGATGTGCACCAAATGACTTGACATTTTGAAGGTCCACATTCCCCAGGATGGAAGTTTTCAGGATGAAAACCCAAACTGCAACTATGGCAGCCACTGCAGATATTCATCAGGCCTGATTAAACTATACCGATACAATAATGGCTAGCAATTCATGAGAACTGGACAAATCTGTAGCAAATACATCCATCAATGGATATGCTTTAGATTAATATATACAGTGGCACATAAGCGTTTGTGAAACCTTTTGAATTTTCAATATTTTTGCATAAATATGACCTAAAAATATGATCTGTTCTCCACACATCTTAAAACTAGATAAAGGGAACCCAATTGAACACATGCATCAAAAACATTATACTTGTTTATTTATTTATTGAGGAAAATGGGTTCATAAGCTTTTAAGCACCACTGTATTACTTCCTAAATCACTGGCAGAACAACTTAAAAACCAGTTGCAAAGGAGCTTTTGCTTCAGATCTGCCTGTGAGTTTCCAGGATGACAATTATAGTCTAGGCCACAGGTGTCAAACTCGCCACATCACGTGACGTGTCGCGACATATCGCGACTGTTTTTGCATTGCCAGAGCTGGGGTAGGTGTGGTCTCCGTATGATGCAACCAGCCCGTGGGCTGGCAGTTTGACACCCCTGGTCTAGGCACTCTTCTTGAGAATAAGCCACAAAGGCACAGTTATATTTATTTCTAGGAAAGCATACAAAGATACAAATAAGTCAGTCTTGCTAGTGCATGTTTTATTTACATAATTCCATCCTATTTTTCTCTCCATCTTCCCACCATTTCAGTAGGAGTATTTTCAATATCCTTCTTCACTCTCTTAAAACTGACTTCTTCATGTTTGTGGAAACCTAAATAAAAATGATATTTTCCCATTTTTGGCTGACGAAGATAATATATCCTACTTCTGTCTTTATCTGCATCACAATTACCATATAATTTTCACATTATATTGAGTCAAGACTGATCCATTTTTCTCCTTTCAAAATTTTATTTACCTCTATAGTAAAACTTTTTATGTCTCAGTAAGAAGGGATCAAAAAAGATATGCTTACAGTTGGAACTTATTTAACTCTGCCCTGTAGCTAGACAGTCCCAAGATTTTGAAGACTTTGCTTAGTTGCTTAAAAGTCAGTTCAGGATGATTTTGATACTTTCCTGAATGTGAGTTAAAAGGGAAAGAATCATTTTAGGTTGCAGTCCTATGGCTAAGAAGTTTGAAGCCAATGAATCTTGTTTGTTAAATAAGATCATGCAATGAAACAATTTTACAATCTTATAATAAAGCAAAAAATCCTAATACTGTACATGAAGTTCATTTAATTTCACGTAGGAATGTGTACTTGCCCTCATATACCATATACCAGGCGTGATCAGGAAGGCTAAGTTAAATATTCTACAGTAATCACTACCCTACATCTCTTGAATATGATATTGTGGCTACATGTAGAATCTACTGATGGCAACAACTGGTAACTGACAAACCCTTAGAGACCCAGTACGGTGCGGAGATTAAAGTGTTGGACAAGCACTAGGGAAACTCAGATTCAAATCCACCTTCAGTCACAAAAGGTCGGTGGGTGACTTTAAGCCATTCAGTTTCTGTTAACCCAGCCTAACTCACAGGGGTGTAGGTGTTGGGAAAAATAGAAGGAGGGAGTACTATAACATCATCTTGATCTCCTGAATAAAAAGTGAGATACAAAGCTTACAAATTAAAAATAAAAATAAAACATCAGGCTAATCTGAATAGGGCATGTTCAATTAAATAACTGGTCTAGATGACTGTGACCCTCATAAGAAAGGGATGAATCATTTATAAAATAATTGGGACTTTCCAATTACATATACAGTACCCAGATCACTTTTTTTCTCCAAACAATTGCACTTCAGAAGTTCCATAGCACTTGTTAGTATGCCATTTTGTGACATCACAGCAATTCTACCTGGATTGTCTTTGTGGCAATTTGCAGGTGGGAAACAGGTTTAAGTAGTCTGGGGCTGTGGCAATATCAACTGTCAGCACATCACCTGATCAAGAAGACAGTAAACTTCAATGGGTAATCAAGTTCATTCATACATGCACATTTTAATAAGTCTGTTCAACCAGATACAGCTTTTTCAAAAAAAAACATACAGGGTTTATATTTTCAAGACATCCCCAATTGGGATCATGACCCAGTTAAGTACCTGTGAATTAGTAACTTATTTTACACTAAATACTACAGAGATAAATTAACTTCCTGCAGTAAACTAATATGTCAACTACTTTAGCTATGCATTTTGTGTATGAGTTTTTTATATGATTTTATTTTTCTTACATCATTGTATACTTTTTGGTATTTTTATACTGTTAACTTTTTGTGAGCCAGCCAGAATCATGTTTTAGAAATGAGATGGGTAGATGTATAAATTGAAATAATAAAGTGCAATATAGTACATCTTTGGAGGTTTTAGCTGTTCCTATTAATAGCCCTGCAAAAATTCCAAACATTAAAATTATTCCTTAACTCAGAGATTCCTTTGGCATGATGAACCTGAAGCCTTTTTGCTCTGTTTGTTTAACTAATATTCTGTTATGTGAAACCATGTGAAGATGCAAAAGAAATGAGATTTTGTGTCTAACGAGGAAAATTGGAGCATTCATCTTTCTAGTACTATGAGTATAGGATATAGAACAAAAATTGTTCGTATATTTTAGACTTTAGGGCAACCTTTCAAAAAGATATTTGTATATATTTCTATAAACAGAAAAACACTTTCATTTCATACTACCTTCACCTTCCTTGCTCTGAGATGATGTCCCATCAAATTAGATTTTGTTCTTTTTCATATTTTATTTCATAGGCTGGCCTTTTCACATCAATGCAAAGCTATATCACGAAGTGAAAGCTATTTTATTTAATGATAAACTAGATCTAACAGTTAGTTACCATCCAACTGCAAAAACACCACACAAATTTCAGAAAAATGAGAAGTAAGGAACTTTACCATATTGTGCTCTATACCAGCTCTGCTGCTACAGAGTCTTTTCTATCTGTTGTCTTGATCAGGTCTGATTTTTAGACACTTTCCATGGCAGCATGGTCCCTTGACCTAGATTAGTATCTGTGTTAGAAGACCTGGACGCTATGTTGATTAACAAGGAAGGGGAGTTGTATGCCCAGCTGGTTATTGTTAGTGTTTTATTTTGAATATATATGAAGCCTTCTCTTTGTTCTTAGTATCCTTTACTGAACTCATTCTTTCTAATACTATCTCTACAATTCTCAATAGTTTTCTTGTACACTTTGGTCATCTGTACCTCTTTCCTGTCTGCCTATGTTGCCCAGCCCTAAGTGCCTTACAACAACTAATAAAAACAATATAAAAACAAACAAATCAAACTCTTTCCTCCAGGTGCCAAACTACTTCTACTGTAAACAAGTCAGCTCCATTCTGATTATTCTGACTATTCCAAAGAATCAAGATGGCTACGGAGAAAGGAGGCCTCAAAGGTACTACCAGAGGATAATATTTGAGGAAAGGAACCTGGAGCAAGCCCACCCTATCTGACCTAGTGGAAGAGACTGTTCTGCAAGTAACCTGGAGCTGCATCATGTGATAACTAGCACTTTGAATTGCACCTGGAAAACAACTGGGAGATAGTGTAGCTCATGCAGTTCATACAGTAATGTAATACGAGTGAACAAGGGAGTGTCCAAAACTATAGGCACCACTGCAATCTGGAGCAGTTACAGCTTCCAGATGGCCTTCAAGGGCAGCTTCATGTAGAGTGCATTGCAATAATCCAATGAGGTTCAGGAATGGGTGCAATTGGCCTACAAGATGGTGGTGGTGATGATTATTTCATTTGCCACCGCTTATTCCAGCAGGAGGCAGTAGTGCAGGAGAACCCCCAAACTACACACCACTTCTATCTGGGGGAAGTGCTATCTCTCCTGACCTCAGAGGATCAACAACCCACAACCACTCTGGCTTGCTAGAATTGAGTCATAGCCAGTTTCTCCCCATACAGGCCTTTACAGTCTACTGAGCAGGTACCTGAACAACATCACATGCCTGGCATAGAATAGAGATCATCAGCATATTAGCAATACTAACCCTATGCAACTAACTGATCTTTAATCTTTCACAGACCAAAAAAATTTACTACACTCAGAGAAATGTTGTTTGAAGTTCCAAGTACAGATAATCCTTGACTTACAACAGTTCATTTAGTGACCGTTCAAAGTTACAACAGCACTGAAAAAACCTGACATGACCGTTTTTCACACTGATGACCCTTGCAGTACCGCATGGTCACATGATCAAAATGTAGATGCTTGGTAACTGGTTATATTTATGATGTTGCAGTGTCCCGAGGTCATGTGATCAGCTTTTGCAACCTTCTGACAAACAAAGTCAATGGGGAAGCCAGATTCACTTAACACCCATGTTACTAACTTAACAAATGAAATGATTCACTTAATAAAAAAGTGGTAAAATGGGGCAAAACTCACTTAACAAATGTTTTACTTAGCAATATAAATTTTGGGCTCAATTGTGGTCGTAACTTGAGGACTACCTGTATTCAGAGAAAATGGGGAAAATCTTTCAATTATAATTTGTGGAGAAAAAACATAGCAGCACACTCATACAGCACAAATGCTGGCAACCAATCTTGACAATGCAGGAAAAAGGGAGTACAGAATATTTCTGGCAAGTACTATGGCATTCTATAGAACCCTATATGAAATTTAAAACAGCCCAGGAGTTCTATGGCACCATGAGGATTAATTAGCACATTTGTGGTTGCATAAGCTTTCTGCAACTAAGCTCTTATTTCAGATATTTAATCTGAGCAACTGATGCATATTACATACATGGCTGTACAAAATACAATAGCATAATAATGCTGTCATATTGCACATTGTATATGTTTGGAGTGCCTCACACACAGCACCTTAGTAATCTTTACAGTCTTGCTATATGGTAAATATCCCCATAATCAGTTACAGAATAGGGTACAAAGCGCATATTAGAAGAGTTTATTCTTAATTTTCACTTGTCCTAGACTTGTATTTGTTTATATGTATAAATTAATCTTTGTATTTTTGCATCCTTATGTTTGCTGATCATGAGCTCCAGATTATTTTATTAACTAGCAAAACCCCAACTTTTTCCTGAATTTCAGATAATGCACTTTTCTATTGTCCATCTGCAGAGACCAGATGGCAAACATGAATTAGAAACTACTAATATTTCTATTCTTAATCTATTTGAAAAATAACCAATTATAATTTAGGTAAAAACTATTGCTTTTAAACGCCTTCTAGTTTCCACAGAGTCGGACATATTGAAGATACATATTCTACTCATTCTAGTTCATGTTATTTACAACTAGACTGCTTAATTTTTATTCTTTTAATTAAGAGCAGTTGACTTAATATTGGTTATCATGTTTCTTCCTGGTACTAAATATTACATGTAATAATGCAATTCTATTCCATTTCTATTCCATTAAAATATACAGGAGAGTTTTTAACATTTTTTCAATAATTTAAAAATTATGCTTTAGAAAAGTATTTTCCACCCTGTATATTTTCCAGGATTTAGATTCATCAGCTTTTCTCACATGGTATGGAAAAGCTGCTGCAGATAACATTGGCAGGAAGGGTCTGATAACTGATTTACTACTCTGCTCACTTTCCAAAAAACAAAACAAAAAAACAACCCCAAAAAACAGGGGAATTCATCAATCTTCAAAATAATAGAAGAAAGCAATAGGTAGCATCAAAAAGTCGGTTGTTAATATTTTCTAACATTCAAAGTAGAAAATGTAGCTGCTGTAATTCGATTTTAACAGAACTGGATTCAGGATATAAAGACCATAGCTTTCAATATTAATTTTATTTAATCTCTTCTCTCTGTAGCAAAGGATGTAAAAATCAGGGGATTTCTAGTTAGTAAGTTATTTGTAATTAAAAGGATCCTATCCCCTCAAATAATCCAATCCATTAATTACACCCAACCCCCCTGCAAAACTGAAAGATCACTGAGCATATTCTCAGTTTTCAAAAGCTGACAGTAATGCCAACTATTACAAAACGTTATCCTAAAAGAATAATTTATTCAAAATATAATTGGATATTTGTAATAGCACTGCAATATTAATAATAGTGTGTTTTTTCCTTCTTCAGAGAAAACTTATTTGCTTCACCTACATCCACACATCTACATAGGTGGAAAACTGCAATATTTAAATATAAGTGAGCTGTAAATGCAGCTTCCCCCAGTGAATGAAGCAGACTTAGAATATTCTTGCATGTCATCCAGAAATTGTAATTGAGAACTGTGCCTCTCACAGTGAGAAAAATCCTGCTCCTCCCTGTGGCCAAATGTAAATGCTCAATACGCTCACAGTGGGAGTACATGCAAGTGCTGACAAAATCTGTCTATATGTCTTCTTTTCTCATATGAAGTCATGCCATTACTTGGGAATATGCAGGCCTTTTCCTGAAACAGCAAAAGCCTCTTCTAATCCTGAAGTGTTATGAGCTGTATTGGTTCTGAAAGCATGCTGAAACCACTCTAAATAAAGTTAAGGCTGGAACATCCAATAGAAAATGTCACAGCCCACAACAGCACAGTTAACTAGTTGGGGGGGGGGGGAAGAGACAAAAATCAGGCTTTGTTTACAGATCCTTCTGTTAGACTTGTTAGATCTTTCCTTCCACTTTGTTTTCTAGATCTAGAATAGCTAGATACAAGAAATCAAGTACTAGATATCACTTAACATATGAAAACATGCAAACACACATATCAGATATTTTTGTTTGCTGCTACACAGCTTATATCAACCTTCATCAGAGCGAGTATCAAGCAGCAGTTAACCAAGCTCCAGCATACCAGTTTTAATATTGTTTCCTACTACTAGCTACCAGTGGCCATTGCTGAGGCCAGCAGAGTGAAAAGCAGCAGCAACAACACTTCCGTTGTGCTTAGATCCAGATTCATCATCTACTGAATTAGTGCTTCCAAAACTTTAGGTAATAAATTAGAAGCTATATGTGGTTTGGTTTATTCTTGATTAATGTGATGATTAGACTATGGATCTCTGATTGTTTTGCAAGGCCAGGTTATTGTGACTTATTTAATAAATCATAGTTAAGGTAACTGTGACTCAGTGTGTTTTATAAAGCCTATACCTTCCTTTCAAGTCTACAGGCAGAGATGTTCTTATTTATGACCTTTACAAGCCATTTAGGGAGGTTTTTCAGCTGGCGAGCAAAATAAAATTGTGCTAAATTTAATAAAACATCTGTAACCCACTATGCTCTCCATTCAAATAAGTCTTAGCACTGGAAAAATGTATGACACTGAATAATAATGATGATGATGCCGCATGAAAGAAAACCATCCCTTATCCTTACTCCCTTTATAAAAAAAAACACAGAAAACAAGTTAGCTTCCATTGTGATTATCTTTTCTTTTCAAACTGTCCATTTACTAGAGGGCATTCTTTTCCTCCTAGTCAGTTTCATACCTATACTATAACAACTGAACTCCAATCATAGAAATCCAGTGATTTTTGAATTTCCCAATCTCTTCCATATCCAAGATATCACTGTATTGCTAGGATCTGGCACAATGATAGCAATACATCCAAGCTAAATTATGGACTAACATAAATGATGATGACTTCTATGAACCAGATTCAATAGCACAGCAGTGTAGAATTTAAAATATACTCCTGTTTGTAGGACTTCCAGGACAGGGCACCGGCAAGTTTTAATATTGTAGATAAGGTGTCGTTTTTCTTTGTTCACCTGGCATTTTTAGCAGTAATAATGATACCAACAGCAGCGTACAAAACTGAGGGATGCTTCGATCAGAAAAAGCTTAACAGTATTGGCAAGCAGGTACAACACCATATTCCTTTTTAAAAGGCTGGGAAAGGCCACGGGCAAGCAGTGCTAAAAACACCCCGATTGGCAGGCGAAGCCATCCCGTTTCGACCCCCGGCATCGCTAATTGAGGCTCAAAGCCTCTGTAACTCCAACGAGCTCTTCCCCTTTATCTGTGCCATCCGCTGAATTTTGCAACGGCCACCCCGGGCATCCCAGCTGGGACGCCTGCTGCCGGCACCGGGAAGAAAGAAAGCCTCCTGCGCCTATTAAATTGGCAGCTCCAGCCACGCTCTTCCCCTCCCTTTGGGGATGGCGGGAGCAGCCCACTATGACTCAGTCATACCGTGACATCCAGCAAAGGCAAGCGAAGAGAAGGGAACTCAGCAATGGCTGGCTCTCCTCAGGCATGGCAACGGGCCTCCTAGCGGTCCCGCTCGCTCAGTAAGTACTGGAGAAAGGCGGGAGTCAGGCGAGAGGCCTGCAAGGCCGACCTAAACCGGAGCCGCCGTTGCCCCTTTAAGAGAGGCCGGACGCGTTGTGTTTAATGTATCAAATTGTGGCGGTCACGTGAGGCCCTGGAGAAGGGGTTGAGGAGCAACGCGGCGGCAGGAGCAGCGCCAGAAGCCATCGTCGCCGTCGCCGGTCTACCGAGCTGGGGAGCGAATGGCTGGCGCTGACTGCGGCTAGGGTGGGCGCAAACCCGGCAGGAAGGAGGGACTGAATCCAGACGAAGGTCCGAGCTAGGACAGCGGCTTCCACCGGACTGCGCGGCGATTCCTCCCCTCCCCCCTTTTTTTGTCCTTGCGCTTCTGGAGGCTCCACGCTTGTTATTCATCGGAGTCGATTGATTGATCGATTGACAATCGTGCATTAAAGGGGCCCTGCCGCTGGGTAAACTGAAAGCTGGGGTCGGATTGAGCTCCTCTTCTTTTAATCCAAGCCGGGGGGAATCCTGCGATGCGCCCTTGATCTTTAGTCATCTTTCCGCCCTTGAGTTCCTTCGTACTCCGGTTCTTCCTCTCGTTCACCTCGACCCTAACGCGCCTTCGCCATCCCGGGAAAAGCGGAGGGAAAAGAGGCAGCATCATCTCTGCCTGTTTCCGGCGCCTGCTCCCCTTCACCTTGATAGCGACCCTTTCGATCTGCTCAGCATACTTCATTTAATTGATTTTATTGGGCCGTCCACTCCCTACTTCGGACTTGTTTTATATTGCAAACCTTAGAGGGGGGGGGAGAAGGTTGTTAGGTTTTAATTGGTATCTGTAAGGGGGGAAAAATCTTTGCGAAGCAGGCAGAGCTTGTTAGGTTAGGTTCATCACTCCTCTCTGCCTTGAATGGGGCAAAGATTTTTGAAAATCCCTGTAGACTTTCTGTACTGGATATTAATCGATAAATGGACCTGCTTTTTAATTTATTTCCCCATTTTCCTGTTTCGGAATTCCCATATTCTTTCTTGTCTTCGTTGTGGGCGATAGTGTGGTAATAGTAGCCCCCCTTCCCCCCATTTATTTTTCCTTCTGTTAGGCTGAAATCGTGGCTGTGTTTCTTGTTGTTTCTTTTTTATGTGACACAGGTCTGATCCATTGGTCTGCTAGCTCGTTCTGTTGTGACTGAGGGAGAGCTGAAGAAGAGAGGTGCTGAAGAGAGGTGTAGATACACATATTTTTAAAAATACATTTTTACTTAAAAGGGGAACTGAAGGGACCCAAGATGGCTGGAGATGGTTGCAAGGAGTATGTAGGGGTTTCTTTGATCTGATAATAAAAACTAAAAGACACAGCAGCTGCAGCTATATAAACCCAATTTAGAACACTCCGCGTCTCTCCTTCTCCTTCGTGTATGCCTTTCTCTTTTCCCCCATCAGGACACGCTTTGCAGGGTGGTGCCATTCACCAGCTCCCCTCCCTTGTCTTTTGCATGTTTGTTTCTATTTCTCTCCCCTAAATCCCACAAATTAAAAATAAAATCAACTCAAAATGGCTGAGGACTGAGTAGGTCCTCTTGGAATTGTACATTTCAGCAGTTCTCTTCTAGCTCTTGTCTGTCTTCCTCTTCTCCCACCCCCTTTGCAGGCTGGTTCCAAAAGGAGAAATAGCTTTCATGTCAGAAGGAAAACAGAGAAGCAAAGGGGAAGAGGCGGGGTCTGGGCTTTTCATTAGCAGTTGAGAAATTCCTTTTCAGTTTGATCAAGGCATACTTGTTTTCCTTCCAGCGAGAGCAAACCATCACTCCAAAAGGCTGAGGATTTTGGAGTTGGGAGTATTGTTTCCACCTTACTTTTATGAAAGATTAAAAACAAGGCAAATCATGAAAACAGAATTCCAGAGAGCATTAGAATAGGTTGTTTTTCCATTAAACTTGTTTCTGATTATTACTGCTCTTCAGACTAGACGTTTTTAAAGTATTTTTCTTCTCCTCATTCCTATTTGTAAAAAGAGCAAAGAATGGGAGGGTCCTTTTGGCTCTGGGCTGGAATTTCATCTGAGTGATTGACCGTCTTCCTACTGCGATTGCACTGTCCCAAAGCCAAGGGAAAAAAATTCCTTTTGCACCATTCAACTGCATTAGAAAACTAGCTGCTCCTCCTCTCCTTTGCATATGGATTTATCTCCAGCTTTTTAATGATTCAATTAAAGACTCAAATTTCTTACAGAGGAAAAATAATTGAAAAGGGAGGCTTGAATTTAGTCACAAGGGATACAAATTCCTTTCAGATATTAAATGCTCAAAAAGTGGTAAATTAGGAATATTTAATATAGGAAGTTTATATGGCATTTGGACTTCCTTCTGGATTTTGTATGGAGTTTTTTCAATTCTCGGTAAGTTTTACTTTTGCTTTTCAGAATCAGAAATAAAAACCTTATAAGAATTAAGAAAGTTTGGCTTCAAACTTTAGAAGTATCTATTCTGCAATTTTAGTACTTTGTTAATTATATTTAATATAAGTGGGGTTGTTGGGAATATATTACTTTAAATTTTAGGAGATCTACATTAATTGCATTTTTAATTTTTTGGTTCATTAGCAATTTAGTGGCCTTTCTGTTGCAAAAGTGGAAACTCGTCATCATCTGCTTTAGTAGACCAAAAACTGACTTTTTAAAGAGATTAAAAGGAAAGTTCTGATCTGGGTGAGACATGGCTGAAAACTGGAAGAACTGTTTTGAAGAAGAGCTTATATGTCCTATTTGTCTGCATGTCTTTGTGGAACCTGTCCAACTTCCTTGTAAGCACAATTTTTGTAGGGGATGCATAGGAGAGGCTTGGGCCAAAGAGTCGGGGCTAGTGCGTTGTCCTGAGTGTAATCAGGCTTACAACCAGAAGCCCAATCTTGAAAAGAACTTAAAATTGACCAACATTGTGGAGAAATTCAACTCTCTTAATTTGGAAAAGACTCCCTCAGTCTTACATTGTGTCTTCTGCCGCCGTGGGCCACCTTTGCCTGCACAGAAGATCTGTCTAAGGTGTGAAGCTCCATGCTGTCAATCCCACGTTCAGACACACCTGCAACAGCCTTCTACAGCACGTGGGCACCTCTTGGTGGAGGCGGATGACGTCAGGGCTTGGAGTTGCCCCCAGCACAATGCTTACCGACTGTATCATTGTGAAGCTGAACAGGTTGCTGTTTGCCAGTTCTGTTGCTACTACAGTGGTGCACACCAAGGGCACTCAGTATGTGACGTGGAGATCCGACGCAATGAGATTAGGGTAAGTAGGAACATTGCTTCACACTTAAATGCAGCTTTCTTCTTGTCTGCAAAATACAACTGGTGCATTTGACATTAGTCAACCAGTTTTCTCTGATGGTGGATGGGAGTTGCAGAGGAGGGGTCCTGAAGCAGCCCCCAGCCTTTCTCTTCTGTTGGAGTACATAATTGTGGGCAGCCTAGAATCCACCCTGTTGCCTGTCCAGAGAATGTAATGCTTTCAGTTGAGGTGGTGAATGTTGTCACATCAGTTTAAGTGGAATAGAGGAGGTTATTACTTTAAATGTTTTTAGAAGAAAAGCAAAATAAAAACTTTTCCTGTAAATTAAGTTACTAGGCTGTCTTGCCCTGGCAGCAAAATATCTTTGGCCAGTTCAGTGCTTGGTACTGTAACAAAGAACATCAAGGAATTTGTATTCTACTTCAGGTAAAGGCCAGTTTCTTAGCTGTCTCCCCCCCCCCCTTCTTTGTTTACCATTAGCTATGGTTTACTTTGTCCCTGTTTTGATCTGAGGCCAAAGAGGAACCATTGATATCAAATGATAAATAATAGTTGAAAGTGCAGCAAGAACTTTTTTCTTATTGTTTTCTTGATTGCACATCAGCAGGATCACTATTGTTTTAGTATCTTTGCTTCTTAATTCTGCTAGGAACAGTTTTATTTTCAATAAGAAATGTGACCCCTTTTGCACAAATGTAAATTTTTGCAATAATAAAATGACCCATTCCACCCAAAGGTGACCTTTCTGTATAAATAAATAAATATAGAAGTAGAAGTGGTTGTTGAGTTTTGGGTTTTGCCTTTTGCCTTTTTTCTTTTTTTTCTTTTTTGCAAGGCCTACGGAATACACTCTTCCATTGCTGCTAACAAGATTTACTGCAGGTTGCTCTGTGAACTTATCCTGGCACTATTCTCATATCTTAAATGTGAAAATGAAGTAAACAAAAGCTGACGTTATTTTTTCAGACCTCCTTAGAAATCTGTCAAGGGAAACCAGGCCTCTACTGCACAGGATGTTGGGGGAGGGGAGGGGAGGGATAAAGTAATGGGAATGTGTGTGGTGGGGAGGTGTCTTTCAATGTAACTGTAGTTACTCAAACAATAAGGTATAAAATGGGTGTGTGTGTAACAATAGTATTATACCTTCTCTAAAAAAAACAGTTCTTTAAATGTCATTGCTCTGCAAATCTCAGAATAGCAGTGGATCATTTTATGTTATTAGGGCATAGGCTTATTAGCAAATATAAAATTCCATATGGGATAGACTCTTCTCAGTGTATAGTAAGTGAAGCTATAGAATTTTCAGTAATTTCCCTTTTCCTTATTGCTTTCAGAAAAAAATGCCCTACAATACTCTTTGGTTCACTCTAGGAACCTTTTCTACAGACCAACTCTCTTTTCTGCTCTTATTCAGAAATGGGATGCACAAAAAAGCCAATGGACCTAAAGGTTTAAAGTACAGAACTGAAATCTGGTTTTAAGCAGCTTTGTTCTCAATAGTTGGGAGCAAAGACTTTATTACATTGCAGTCCTCTTATTTTGTAAGTTTTCTTGTCAAATCATTCTTCTTCCCTTCCTCCTTTCTGGCCAACTTCCTAGAAAGGAATACCATATGAACTCAACCCTCTCTCCTACACTGACCTCATGCTATGAAGGGAGATATGAGATGGGCTCTTCATATTCCTCCAAAAGGAACAAAAGATATTCCCCAAAGAAGCCATCATTAGGTGGTGGAGCAAGGGAATGTAATTGGAAGAACACCAACAGCTTCAAATGAATATTTTGCACCTTGACAATACAGTAAAAGTGAGATAGTCAATTGGATATTCTGTATTCTTCAGATGGTTTTGCCTGCATCCCTTTAAATTTCAGCCAGCCTGGCCATGAACATATACTTTGGACTGTAGTTTCTTTAATTCCTGACATTTCAGTAGTTTCTGATAGGCTGAAATTTCAGGGGTCTTTGGAGGGGGGGGGGGTTTCTATACATGGAAGTTATACAAAAGATTAAAATATGAAGGCCATGAAATTTTATTGGACTACGGTCGTAAGATCACCTAAAGTAGTTTAGTTAGCTTTTGGCAACATTAAAAATGGCTATGATAGACTTTTCCTCTGTGTCATCATATCCCTTCATGCATGTTTATCTATGAAATGAAGTTGTAATCTATACTGGTGATCATGAGGCTGAAACCAGGGAGTGGTGTTTACTCTGGATTAATACGGAGTTTAAGGGTGTGATCTTGAGTATGTGGCAAAAGTCAGACTGAGGAACAGCTGTGTGACAACACCTGCATGTAAAGACAGGCTGACTGGGCCCTGTCTTCTTTTTTTGATCTGATCCAGTTGCTTCAAAATCTGCACAAACAGGTCCACAGATTCCTTTCAAGCAGCATTGTGTAGGATAAATATTTAACAAATGAACAGCAGTGGCTGTAAAACAGACAACTTTTGTATATTCCAGTGTTGCCAAAATGACTCACCATTTAGCTGCTAAAATGGGGGAGTGAATAAGTCATAAATAAAATTGCTTTCTTATTATTTTCCAATTGGAGAACTAATCTTGTGGTTGGGATGTGGGTATGTATTCTGAATAGAAAGAGTGAGTTTAAGCAGAAAGATTATTCCCCCCCCCTCTACTTTTTTGGAGATGGGGTGGGAGAAGAAGAGGACAAGCCAAATACATCTGTGAGTGGCTCTGCACACACCTATATAGGAAGAAGGGAAGATCTGGCAGAACTATAAAGAAAATCATAGGATTGGTTTCTCCCTTTCCCTCTCCTTTTATTTATAGATAGGAAGGAGAAAAGGAAGGAATGTTGGATCAAATAGAAAATATATCTTTTTCCTCAAATCTAGCAGAGATTTGGCAAATGACTGATGAACTGAGACTGGCAAATCCCACTAACAGTTCAATTCAGAGCTTGCTTCTTGATAATGAGTCAATTTTCTGGAATTTTTAGTTATGTCCACACCCAGTTTTTTCTAAAACTTACCTTGTGTCCTTCATTACCTTCCATTATATAACGTAATAAGCTATATTTATTTTGGATCTTACTGTGATAGTCAGGCTATATATATGAAGTGAGTTAGTAAAAAGTCATCCCAGATTGTCTGGTGGTATTTCTCTGAATAAGCAGACATTGTCTCGAAATCAACTGAACTCTGTGTCCTTGGTTGGGCTGGGCAATTCTTGGTTTTGACTGCAGTTTATAGTAACGAACAAAACAATACATGTTGAGTTTAGTTTATTGTTGGGAAAAGTTTTTGCTTCTTTTAGCCCTGCTGAACTTAGCACTTTGGGAGAATATTTTGAAAGCTAATGTGATTTACCATTAGTCTTTTTAAACTTATATATCCTATCTAATCTGTGTGAACCATTTCTTATTCAAAGTTCTGAGGATGTCTTTAACTGAAGTTAACTTTACCGGTTTTTTTGCATGTAAGTGTTCCAAGGATATGAGCTGCTCAGTAAACTCTTGCTGGCATCCATCAGTCTTTTTATAGTTTTGTTTATATCCATTGAGTCAAGTATGTCTAACTACAGCACCTAACATTTTGTCCTTTTGATGAGTGTATATTGCTCCCTTTTTTTCTCCTGTAATGTTAAATTTTAAACTATAAATGAAATGAAACAGAGACTTGCTACTTTTGGAGATTTCACTTGTGTCTATACCTTCCATATTGTTGGTGGCATATTCAATCAATATCTATCAGTAATGGATGTAGGCTACATCTCTTCCTGTCTCTGAATAAGTTTCTTTCCAGTGTCCTTCATTAAAGAATATCAATCTTCCCATGGTATCCTTCATGTGTCTCCTTGACTAATATCCTGGAATATTATTCATCTCAGCCTTTTTCTAACTTCCTTTTCTAACAGTTTTTAAATGCTGTCCATATATGCAGTCATGGACATTTCTTTCTCTTTTGCACCTTAACACAGATTGCAAAGTTTTCTTACTGGCCATGCACTAGGCTTTTTAAAAAACAGTTTTTCATTGTAGTAGAAGTAAAGGAAATAAATAGGAATATGGAGATGTTATGAAGTGAAATGCAGACATTCTAAGGATAATGGGAAATGTCTTGGAAAAAGTGAGGACTATGATAATAAAATTAAAGCCTGTCTCTTCCAATTGAATAGAGGGTTTGTTGGAATGAGTTAAGGATGTTGGGTTTGTTTCTACAATGGACATGCTTGTACAATTTTTATCAGTCATAGGTAGTTTTGATTATAGAAAGTTTTCCAGTCCTGAGCTAGATAAGGCAAGAGATGTAAGAGTTCAACCATTATTAAAATTAGGACATTTGGTTGTAAGAAACAATATTTATTATGGTTTGATTATGAGTTGTTTCATGGTATATGCCGCATTCATGAGTGCTCTGAGAAATATGTAAAATTGAAAAAGAAAGCTAGTATTTTTAAAATGTATTGGATAAAAACTAATTGTTTCTCTTACATGGATCTATCCAAAGTATTTATACACCTCGGCAACCACATGTTCCTTTCATATTTATTAAAGCTAATGTATGAAGTTGGTGCAAACAAGATTGTCAAATCAAGTATGAACTAATTTCTAGTTCCCATGGATTAGTTTTTCCCTTTATTAGTGACTTTGGAGCATTAAAACTAGTGATGAGCAAAAGAAATAAATACTTGATCAATGGAAGAACTCTTAGTCAAAAATTGCAATGAATTAGCCTGCTTGGAACAAATAGAGATAGTCATTTCATGTGTTATTCTAAGTTTGCATGAGCAGCAAATTTGGTATTTTTAGTACCAGAATACAAAAGCAAATTGTATTGTTTATATTTTCTTAAATTCTACAAGATTCCAGAAGTTGTGAATTCTTAATTTGCAGATAGCTTGGTTTGCCCTCTTAATAAAAAAATAAAATCTTCAGAAACCTCAACAAAGGGGAAAGAAATTGAACACTCATTTTGAACCCTTTTTATGCTTATTATCTTGTAATGTTACTACTAATTTAGGTTTCTTCTGTTTTTAACTTAAAAGTCAGTTTTTGAGACCTATAATAAACCAGCTTGTAACATTTATACATTTATTATTTCCTTATTGGTTTGATTTCTATGACCCATCTTGCCATAGCAAAACTTAAAAAAAAACCTCTTAAAAACGAATAAAAGCTTGAACAGAATATAATAAACACCTTGGAATTATCCCTTATTTTGCATATATATTTCTCTATCATAGACAGACTTTTGTAACATGTTTTAACATGAGAGGCATTGAAGAGTGCTGTGTCAGTCATATGGACTTCTTTTCTAACTTAGTCATTAGCCCATATTTTAAATTTTTGTTTTAAAATGCAGTTCCCCACTACCTCGTTTTTTTATGTGATATGGCAAAGGTTTATATCAAAGGACTGTGAACGTAGATTTTCTTGCAGAAGGGATATTCTGTTCTGTCTGCCAAGTATGAAAGAAAGACACTTCTGACTATGAAACAACCTAAATTGCCTCTGATGTATCCCATATCTGCAATAAATGGGAAAAAATAGTGCTGTTCATGTTCATTTAAAACGAACAGAGTTTTTCCAAAGCAACTAGATTTTTATAAGGGAAGAATACTCAGAGCATCTTCAGGATTGAATTCTAATGCTAACATAGCAAATGGACAAAGGAAACAGGAGAAGAGGTTTCCTGAACTCTTAGTAGGGCCTAATCTAGCTTGCTTTGCCTTTGGAGGCAAGGAACAGTTAGTTTATGTCCTGCAAATTGGCTTTCCATGCTTTCATCAAATGCTTCCCCCATTTGGCTGCATTGCTGTGTGTGTGTGTGTGTGTGTGTCAGAAGATGGCCTTTGTGCCAGAGTACATTCTGACAGGAATTTAGTTACCTGGCCCCAAAGAGGCCCAATGCTTTTTTTGTGTTGAAAAAGGCAGAGTTACAACAGCCCCACCCAAACCGCATACAGGAACCAGCATGTGAGAAAAAAACAAAATGGTTAAGAGTGTCGTTCTGAAGCCTTCTTTCGTCAGAAGCTGTGCTGAGGTGTCATTTAAAAATCATTCAGCATAAAAGGTATTATGGCCTAAGCATGATTTAACACAGTCATCCTTTCTTCCCCTCTTGCCCAGCCACCTTCTGTGTTCATCTTCCTTTTTGTGGGTGAAAATGCTTATAAGGTCACAGTTATAATTTTGCACAGGCAAGCTGTCTCTGGGTGGCCTGTAAAACATGTTGCTGTCTGTTTTCCCAGCTCCATTTTCTGCTCTGCCTATCACTTTAAATGTGATGTGAAGCTGCAGGCGTTCTTCTCCACAGCAGCCCCCCCCCCACCCCTTTTCTTTTCTTTCCTGAAACTGGCAAGGCCTGCTGAGGCCTTTTAATCTCTTGGCTTTCTGCATCCTGAATTTTCTCCTATTTCCATAGTTCATAGTTCCCTATTCTATGCAGCCATGTCCATTTCCCCTCTACCTTGGTCATGCTTCTTCCCAAATGCTCTTTAATGGTTTGTAATAACCATTTTGCTACTCCTCATCTCTCTTGCTGATTTTCTGACTGGTTTGGACAGCCTCTGCATTTTTTTGAGCTGGGCTTCTGTTTTCATGGAAATTAACAGTGAGAAAATTAAATGTATAAAATAGAAGAAAGGACTGTTTCACAGAAATTTTGGAGGTTAAGGTCTAATTATCCAATTACCTCTTGGATGTTGCCCCAGAGTAAATGTTTGACCTAAAGAAATGTCACATGAACTTATCTTGGGAATTCTTACATTTGCTAAAAAAAAGGAATTTGTATGTTCATAAAGTTGAATTATTTTTTTCCCCGCTTCTCCCCAGACAACTTTTTAGTAAGATCTATGGGATTGCAAAACCATTCCATGTGCTTTATTCTGGGTCATCACGGAAATAGGCAGGGTGAAACACATGCTGTGAAGGGAACCTATAGATGAGGATCAAGCACGTGGAATTTCGGAAACAGGTCACACTAGTGTGGGTAGAAGGCATGCAATGGAGGCAGTTGTTACAAAGCCTTTTTTAATAAAATATTTTAAAAAGATAAAAACTAAATGCAAACTAATGTAAAGAAAGTAAGAAAAAAATCAAAGAGAAAGCTAAAGTGGAAGAAAGGAAAACAATAAAACAAAAATAAATAAGGAAAAAAGAGAAAAAGAAATGATTTCTGATTTTTTTTTTCTACAGCAGTTATAAGTACAATGATAAATTTATCTCTTTCTCTGAAGTTACAACATGTGTCCTTTCTATAATCTATCCTGTCTAATCATAAAACCCATAAATCATAAATATGGTTTTTCTGTTTTCCACAAAAAGTCTGTACGGGGTTTCTAATCAGAGAAGTCAGTTGGGCAAGCTAAATAATCTTTACCTCCATTGTAGGTATTGCTCAAGCTTTCTATTTTGCACATACAATAATCTTACTGCAGTTACCATATACAAAAACTAGGATCCATGACTACATCCATCAATCCCAAAAGACTGACTTTTATTCTCAACTATATATTAATCTTTAAAATCCTCTAAATCAGGTACATATTTGAATTCAACAATTTCTAGCTTTTTTACACATCCACTAAATATAAAATCTCCCTTCTTTTTCATATTTCCAGCATGCCTTTGAAGTGCCTTTATGCTGTATACCCTAGGCACTTTTCCCTGCTTACATATATCAATGTTACCTCATTTTATAAAAATTCTCTTTAAGATTACAACATAATGTAAATTTCTACCCTTTCAACCACATATTTTCCTCTTGTTCCATATGTATATTGTAACCAAAATGTTTAGCCCTCTTTATCATACTGGTGGGTGTTGACTTAACACTATTCATTTAACAACAGTTAAAAGTTATGATGGCCTCAGAAAAAAATGACCTATGACCCGTCCTTAAAGTTACAACCGTCACCCAATGGTCCTGATTGCAATTTGGGTGCTTGACAACTGGCTCACATTTATGACAGTTGCAGTGTCTTGTGGTCATATGATCATGATTTGCGACCTTCCCAGCCAAAGTCAATTCAAGAAGCTGAATTTGCTTAACAACTGTGTGTCACTTAACAATCGTATGCTTCATTTAATGACCATGGTAAAAATGGTTGTAAAATCAAGTCCAGTCATGTAATGAGCCATTTAATAACTACATTGCATAGTGATAAAAATCCCAATCTCAATTGTAGACATAAGTTGACTACTGTACAGGACTACCTTTGCATTTTTTTACTTGTTCAACTTCTGTTTCATATTTCAGTAAAATTTTATACATTTTAGCAATTACATGTTCATCATTTGTACATCATTCCATTTCAGACTCGGTCTTACAATATTCAAACCCAGAAACTTTTGTCTAAATCTTTTCAATAACTATAAATAAGACAATTGGCTATTGTGTTCCTCTGCCACCAGTTCTTCTCTAGATTCTATTTTGTGTCCCTCTTCACAAAATTCTAGTATCTTACAATAAGTTAGCCATTTGTGTTTGTCTGTTATTTCTGGTCTATAAAATGTTTCTTGTTCTGAGAGCCACAAAAGTGTTATTGATACAGCCTGAATTTGTATTTATTTCATATTATGTCTGGAACATCTAACATAATGAATTTTAGTCACAGAAGGCTTTTGTAATGGAAAGAAATACAAATATCCCCTGATCCCTGCAAAATAGACTCATGGTCTATCTTTATATATCAAGCTTGAAGAAATATATCTGTTAATTTTTGGTTTGCTTCTCCCTTTAGCCATCTGACAAAAAGAAAGCATATGGGAATAAAAGTAACTACCCTCAGTGACCTTGTGGTTAGATGGGAGAATGAAGATCAGACTCTGTGGCTTTCATTGATGCCCATCCTCATCAAGCCATGCTTGAATGAAGAGCAAAGCAGAGAATAGTTGGTTACTGCCACCATGAACCTTGATTGAAGGGCAAAAATTTGCTGTATCGTATTTCACATTTTGCCTTCTCTTCTGAAATAACTGGTGCCATTCCCTGTCTAGACTTCTGTAGCTATGCAGTTTTTGGAAGACTGGGGACATTCCTTTGGCAATGGTAAATTTTGGTGCTGTATTTAGTGCAAAGGGATGATAAGCCATTCTTTTTCCTTGTATGAATCCTATTGAAAAAGACCTAAGGCACCTTCATTTAAAAGTCTAATTTCCTTCTCTGAAAAGAGGAACTCGATGGCAAAGCTTGACATTCCCACTGACCTCCCACTAATTAAAAGGGCAGAAGATGTGCTTTTTAGCATTGTCTACATTGTTCTGAAGGTTCTTTTTCATTCATCTCCTCTGTCCAAGTCTCTCTCTCTCTCTCTCTCTCTCTCTGTGTGTGTGTGTGTGTGTGTGTGTGTGTGTTATCCTGTTTTGCTTAGAATCCTGTTTTCCTCTGTGTGTGTGTTTTAAATACCCTGACTCCCTACCCTTGCTCATGTATGGTGCTCATCGGAACCATTTACAAAAAACAGTGCTGTGGGTTTTCTGGCATTGAGATAGGAGAGAGAGGAAGAGGAGGTGAAGGGAGAGAAAGAGGAGGAAACAATTGTGATTGGATATAAAAAAGAATAAAAGCTGCTGGCTTCCCCAGGGCCCTTGTGTTCATAGCTCTTCTGCCCTCCCCTCCCTACTTTGCATGTTTGAAATAGGTTTCTGGCTGATATGTTATGTGGGAAAACAAGGGCCTTTCTCTTTTGAACCAACTTGGTATTTCCTAACATATTCTTCCTGCTTGATATATAACATCCCTCAGGATTCTCTATATATGCAATGCATATGCATGCTGTGGATTTAGGTCTGGAGATAGGTTTTCAGATTTGTGCAGAAATCTGTATTACTAAAGTGTTACCTAGAATATAATGTTCACCCTACTTATGTAAATAAAGTACGAAAACAGCTGCGTCAGTTTCAATTCAAGGAACATATCAGCTCTGCAAATACATACATACATACATACATACATACATACATACATACATACATACATACATACATACATCCTATATAAGTAAAGGAATATTTTCTCTATAAAATGTTTCTTGTGTATGATAAACTTTCATTTTGAGGAGAACATACGTATTAGTTTTCTATGTAGCGGAGGAAATGTTTTGATTGAAGTATCAACCTATTCTCCAAAGCACCTGAAGGCAGGACAAGAAGAAGTGGATGGAAACTAATGAAGGAGAGATCAACCTAGAACTAAGAAGAAATTTCCTGACAGTTAGAACAATTAATCAGTGGAACTACTTGCCTCCAGAAGTTGTAAGTGCTCCAACATTGGAGGTTTTTAAGAAGAGATTGGACAACCATTTGTCTGAAATGGTATAGGGTTTCCTGCCTGAGCAGGGGGTTGGACTAGAAGACCTCCAAGGTCTCTTCCAACTCAGTTATTCTGTTAATTCCAAATATATTTCCAAACAGATGTGGTCCCGAGTTCTACATCTATTACCTTGAAATATATAGTATACATATAATTTGTTTTCCACATTATTCTCTATGGGACATCTCTCAGATTTGATTTTGAATTGTGGGGTGAAGAATTCCAACAAAAGAGCCTTGATTTTATTTTCTTTAAATGCATTTCAAATCCTCTTAGTTACATAGTATTTTATGTTTTGCAAGTGCCTCTTATTTCATTATAAAACATGTTTTGATTTAACAGAAATGAAAATAACATTTCTTCAGGGCACATGAATGCAACTAGCAGGAGGAGTGATTGTAGAATAAGAAAAGAGGGGAATATTGACAATGAAAGGCCTCCCCAAAACATGCATGAGAGAGCACTACTGAAGATGCTTCTGTGGCTTTCCAGAAAGGCTCGTCTAGTCAGCTGAGTAATCTCTATGCTGAATAGCATTCCACAGCATTGAAGGAGGAAGAATGCTTTGAATTAAAAACCTAAGCGCACTTGTATATGGAACGTGGATAAAAACAAAGAAATAAAATGTAAGCAGTTATTAATGTCTTGGTACATTTCTACTTTTGCTATAGTTTCAGATGAGAAACATGGTCCAGGGAGATTTTTTTGTGGGTTTGATAACTGGGTTGTTGCCGCTTTCTGAGGAGAGAATGGAAAGACTGATGGATAGGGCAGGCCTTTGGGGATCACAGGGTTTAGGAAGAAAATCCTCACATGCTTTATTTATGTTTTTAACAAAGATTGAATAGTCTCCAGAATTAAAGTAGGAAGACCAGTCTAGCTTTCATGTTATAGAAACCACCTTTGTGCTTATAAAATAGTGAATGTCTTCATTTTACTGATTTTTTTTTCTGTTGTAGATAAACTCTGACCTGTGCTGATAAGCACACAGGCTGGTTACTCAGAATTAAGTTTTCCTTTGTTATAAGGGTGGACGACCATTTGATGGCTATGGGCTACATCTAGCTTTTAGGAAAGTAGTAAGGGCCTTAGTTGGCCAAACAACAATGCAAAACTGGTGAAGCCAGAGTTTTTATTGGAGGAGGCGATCTAGATATTTTTGAATACATTAGAATGTTTATTTTAACTTATTAAATACTTAAACCTACTTTAAAGCACACACTATATGTTTTCTGTATGTTCCATTTAAAGATGAGAAAGTAAACAGTTAAGTGTTCTGAACTACAACTGAAGGAAATATGGTTAAGAGGCCATAATTTTTAATTGTAAGGCACTTTAGATTCTTTTAATGATATGCAGTATATAAATGTTTAAAAATATTCCAAATATTTGGCTTATACAGCAATATTTTTGGACTAGTGACATCCACTTTTTGTTGTTCTCACAGTTATGGGAGTGGTACTACAATGGTCTGGCTGTGCTGCCTGCAGATGCTGTTTTAATCCAATTCTTATGGAGGTCAGTAGGTTGGAGAATGCAAATATTCTTGGCCTCCCAAAATGATCCAACAAAATTAAAGATAGTGGCCACCATATTTTTAAGGATTACTTTTTATAATAAATTTTCCAGTACTTTTCTAACCTAAAGCAAATATATGGAACATATATTATACTTGTCAGAGAGTCTCCCCATTCCTATATGAAGAAACTCAAGAAGTGGAGCAATCTAGAGATTTCCTCTCTTCCTTCCAGGATTCAACTATGTTTAATAAAATGACTGTTAATTACCTTTTTCCCAAGTCATTTCCACACTCTTTTGTATAACCTTCCAAATACAGGAATGCTGTATGGAGTTAACAGAATAACTGAGTTGGAAGGGACCTTGGAGGCCTTCTAGTCCAGTTGCTAACAGCCCGAAACAGTATGGTTAATGTTAAGTTGCTGAGAGTTGGATAGAGGTACTGAGTTGCAGGTTCTTTACCTCTGATCTGAAGGAAAAATATACTTATCCCAGGTACAAAAATATATAGGTACAAAAAGATTTCACAGAGGTATAATAGAAACTAAGAGAGTGTTATGAAGCAGGAAGTCATTATATGAATTTCTGCCTAGCCATAAACTCAATAGATGGTGTAAAATAACACTCTAAACCTCAACCTCCTGTCTTCAGAAGTTTCAAAATCATTGTACTGATCTGCCTTAGAAACAAGATATAAAGATTACTGGAAAGGTGTGGAAAGCACTTTGAACACTAATCTGTTTTTAAATGCCCAGTCTTCCCATGCAGTTATATAAAAATACTCCTTCTAAACCCTCTGATCTGGGCATATGCCAATCATATATATGGATGTTATCTCTAGATTGCATCTATATGTCTTTTTCTGTGACTTGTTCGATTACAAGCCAATCTTATTGCAGTATTAATTTTCTGAAACGAGATTGCAGCAGAGTAAGAAACCTATTTCGGAACTTGAGCTATTCTATTTCTAACCTGCAATTTGTGCCTGCAGTTGTTTGCATCAGTTTAGGTTTGGTCCATCAAAGGCCATTTCTTTGCTGTTCTCTATTTGCTTAGAAACGGGCACATATTGATCAAGCATATGGTTTTCAAAGAAGAATCCATAATAGAAGGAAAATGAACAATTCAGAAACAGTGTTTTTAAAAAGCCATTTGGAATTCTTTCTTAAATGACATGTTACAAAATACATGGTATGTTCAAACCTGTACGAAGCAGATTAAATAACAAAAATTGACTGGATACTGCTTGCAGAAACAACATGCCCCTTCCTATAGCTTCTCTTTTGCAACTGAAAGTATTCCATTTCAGACCATTCAGGTATGTAGGACATGTACATTTCACTCTTCCATGCTAGTAGTAATTTTCCATTGACTGTGATCTTCTCTGTTGTACCCAGCCTTTCTGTTTCCTGTTGTAGCATGGAAATCCCATCAGTCTATCAAATTAAAAAAACAGATTTTGAAGTCCTAGTTTATATCCAAATTCAACATGATAATTGTACTCATTGGATTTCTTGCTAGAGTTATGGGGAAGAGATTCTCCTGGAACAAGTACTGGCTATTCTCAATAGACTAAACTGAGGATATCATTAACTTCACAGAGCTAAATAGGAGCATGCTCAAGGATAGATGGGTCATGGTTCCCATCTTCACACTATGTGTTAATGGTTACATAAAGCCATGGATGTGGCCTTTAAAGCTGCTGAAAAAGTGGCTGCTGAATTAAATCTTAGTGTGACAGAAGGGGAAAATAATAAAATACTTGAGGAGCAATCTTAATAATTAAATTTGATTTTTATCCTAGTTCTGCTCACTTTTTGCATAGGTGGAACCATTGCATGGGTGGAACCATAGCATGCCACTGAAAAGCCAGGTGTAGCTCCCATTCCAACAAAGTAAATACACTACAATTCTGCAGTGTTTTAAGTCTTTAAGACTAAGACAAAGTCCTGGTGGTGATTATACTGTATCTTGCACAAGGTTGATATCTGCACTTGATAATCTTCAAAAAGGTTGCATAGTCTAACCTAATTCTGCACTGGAAAATTCCAATAAATACCTGAAACTGAGATTCATTTCCATAAAGACCATACTTTTGTAGTAGATATGAAAAACTGAACAAGATAGATATAGAGAATGCTTAATTTCTTAATCTGTAAGATTTTTTTGGTTTTGTTTTAGTGTCATTAGCAATATGAATCTTTGATTTTCTGCATCATAATTTAATAACATCTTTATTAAAACTATGTCTCTATTGCGTGAGCAGAATGCACATGTTTATCCCTATTTCTGTAATCTTTGGCCTAGTTAAAAAAGATAGCTCAATGTCCATGCATTGTTAAAACTGGTTTATTTAATGTATGTTCATCTAGGAGTCAGTGATCAGAATCCATCATCTTGGTTATTGTGTATCATGAACAAGTTTAGATTATGAACATATGAGTTCTTATCAATATGTAATTCGTGTGTAAGGACCTCTGGTTTACTTATTGGAGTCACATGTCATTTCTTGGAAACAGAAACTGTCAAGTCTGATACTGTATTACCCCAAAAATAAAACAAATATTTGTCAAATAAAGCAAACAAACCACTACCAAAAAGAATAGTCTATTCTAGGGTCTGATTGTCTAGGATCTAAGAATGCCATTTTGAATAAGAATCAAGTGTTAAAACAAACAGAGATCCAGATGAGCATTCACTTATCATGTACAGAACATTTTAACCTTGTGCTCCATCATGTTGTAAATAACTGAATACAGATTTATGGCAAAGCTTAATGAGTGGGTACTTTTGTGTCATACAACAATTTGGCATATTTTTTCAAAAAACTTTTTCAAAAATATATTTTTATTTCAAATGTTTGAAATGCTTTGATCCCTCCATAAGTACCAAAACTAAATTGAAAAGGTCTAATAGAGGTACTAATATATTTCCTTATCATTTTCGATCTGATGTTCACATAGTAACTCAAAACCTGAAACATATCTTGTTTAAATTTCTCCTTGCCTGTTAAATTTCTTAGGTGTCCTTAAGTTGAATTTGCATTTCACGCTAATTAATAATAACGTTCTGTTAATTTTAACCAACTACTTTGTAAATCCAACCATTGAGGTTTGTAAATTAGGTTTTCTAGCTTAACACTTTATGTGAAGCCAGTAATTGTGGATTTTTTAAAATGATGATCATGACTTAGCCAGGTACGTGACATTACTGGGAGAGTGTATGTTATTGTCATATACATAAAACTACATGAGTCATTAAAGATTCAGTTCAAAAAATATCAGCTTGCATGAGGGGGAAGACGTTCTAATCTATAAGAATCAATGATACGTTTTTGCCTGCCTTGCTTAAAAATAGGATAATAATATGTACATTACAAATGCCCACCTCACTCCAAAGAATTGGTGGCTTGAACAATCTGTGTCTTGGCTTTGATTCTGTACTGTATGTAGAATCCTCTGTTGCTTGGCTTCTTATATGACACCCACATAAATGCTCATATGCATATGCAGTAAAGAGCTTTTTTAAATATACTGTACAGACACAGGCTACACTGAAAACATAACAGTTGTAGATAGATCCAGATGAAACAGTTGGCAGGAAATAAAGGTTTGAATGACTGTCTTCTTTCTCTCTCTTTTTGAAGTAGGAATAAATGCTGGCCAGCCAATCTGCTTGGGCAGTATGCTGCTTTTAAAGAGAGATACGATTTGTAAATTATCTGAGCCTCTCATCCCCAAACTGTGTACCATTAGTCCATTTTTAAAAAAGAAACCAGTAAGTTGACTATTTTCAAAATTTTCAACTTGAATAGCTTCCTTGCTACCATTCAGTGAATTGGCTGATCTTTAAATCTCTTTCTGGTGATACATTTTTCATTTGCTCTGCTTGCTTCCTCAGGTTCTTCTTCCCCCTTGCAATGTGTTCCTTTTTGCTGACCTTGCAAACAAGCATGAGGTCAGATGCTCTTTTGCACACACACGATTATTGATAATGTTTTACTGGGCAGTAGGAATTTCTTTTGCCTCTATAAGGAGATAGTTTTATGGATGGGAACAAAAAGCGGAACAAAAAGCAAAATTAAGGTTTCCAGGAATTTCACTGTACTTTCAGAGTGGCTTGCCTGATCAGCAAAAACTGCATTTCTGCATCTCGCTGGAAGCCAGGAAGGGATGGCCTTTCCCAGACAAAGGACTCTGTGTGTGTGTGTGTGTGTGTGTGTGTGTGTGTGTGTATGTGCGTTCGCACCAGCCTGCCTATCCCTTTGTTCTCTTGTTCTGGTGTGCCATACGCTGACATAGAAAGCTGATTTCCTATGGGCTTGGAATAGGGGGTGTAAACAGGGGTAGGTTGACTGAATTGCAGGCAATGTAGGGTGAAAGACATAAGATCTCTGGCTCCATTATGACCCCAGAAATCTTGGAAAAAACACAGGACTATTTATGAATATCTCCCAACTAGCTTTATCATTATTACTATAATTTAAGCATAGTATTGCATATTGGAGAAAGGAAATCCCCTTTTTTTCGGGTGAAAAGCAAATTGAGAATGCTGTTGTGGAATAAATGTATGTTATGGAAAGGCAAATTTCTAGGGAGGTTAATGCAAGTTTAAATATGGGACTAATCACGATTAAAGGAATGGATATGGACTAGGAGACTGATTGTCTAGTCCACGGGTGTCAAACTTGATCGTGTCATGTGATGTATCGTGACATATCACAACGTTTTTTGCCTTTGCGGAGCGGGGTGGGCGTGACCTGCGCATGACGCACCCAGGCCGCGGGCTGCCAGTTTGACGCCCCTGGTCTAGTCTATTTGATAATCATCCATACACAGAAATACAGTTTTTCCTTTTATTTCATTTTCTGGGGCACTAGCTTAGGAATATTATTACTGAAGTAGCTCTTCAGTAGTTTGCCAAATGAACATATATATGATTCTGCATGTTAGCCAGTTTTTTTCAAGAAAGCTGTAATTGGCAAAGCCTTTATTTCCCATTCTCTCTTTCTATTTTACTGATTTTGAATTTTCTTCCTTCTCATGTATGTGTTTCCTTTGGCTACATATAAAATAAATTATTTTGGCCACCTAATGAGAAAGAAGGATTCTGCTGGGAAGGATTGAGGGCAATAGAAGAAGGGGACGCCAGAGAATATGGTGGCTGAATGGAGTCACTAAAGCAGGAGTGAGCTTAAATGGACTCCAGAAGATGATAGAGGACAGGAAGACCTAGAGGAACATTGTCCATGGGGTCACGATGGGTCGGACACGACTTTGCAACTAACAACAACAACAACAACAAATTTTGAAGTTTCATATTGTGCATATATGCTGGACAATCAATATAATGGAAATATTTTCAAGGAAATACGCATTGAATCTTCCTGCCCATATATTAATAGTTTTCCTCCTAATTTTAATATTTAAAATATTTCAATAGAATAATATCCAAACAAAGCTTTTCTTTGAATATAATTCCAGGAATAAAAAGCTAAAATGTTTTTTAATTTGATTTTTTACCTACTTTACAAATTAAATAAAATGAAAAATTAATATTGTACAAGAATATTTCAGAATCAGAGCCCACTTGGCCCTTAGTAAAGCAATTATCAACAATAATTGTTGCTCTGGATGACCAAAAGTAGAAATATAGCAGAACTGATGGATTTAAAACTTAGTTTTGTCAAATCATGTATGGGTGCATGGGATTGTGCATGTTATTCAACATGAATTCTGGCAATCAGTTTTCTGCTATCTTCAAAGACAAAAAAAGCATCCTAACTTTTGTTGGTACCTCTATAGGAACAATAAAGATCCTGGGAATAAGTGCTGTATATTGTACAAAGAATTGTAGAATACAATTGACTTACAACAGTTTGTTTAGTGACTGTTCAAAGTTACAGCAGCATTGAAAAAAAGAGACTTATGACCATTTGTCACAGTTATGATCTTTGCTGCATCCCCATGGTCAAATTCAGATACTTGGCAACTGGCTCATATTTATGACCGTTGCTGTGTCCCAAGGTCATGTGATCCCCTTTTGTGACTTTCTGACAAGCAAAGTCAGTGGGGAAGCCAGATTCACTTAACAACTGTGTTACTAATTTATCAGCTGCAGTGATACACTTTAACAGTAGTGGCAAGAAAGGTCATAAAATGGGGCAAAACTCACTTAACCAATGTCTCACTTAACAACAGAAGTCGAGGCCTACTTGTATTATCTCTCAATTTTATTTTTTGGACAGATTAATTTTACATTGTATTCACTATTTTTCTATAATTGTCATGGAAATTAGATAACATTACATAAAAAATACTATTTGTTAACAAAATAGAAACCACTACAATGTAAAAAACTAAATTGGAGAAATGTGTCTTAACACCATTTCAAATGGGGGGAATCAAAGAAAAATATCCCAGTTTGGAAGTGAACTTTTATCTATCTTTTATGTATGCTAGATAAAAATATTTCAGAGCAGAAGTGTCTTTGGAATGGCCTCTTTTGCATATTTTAATATGAAGGTAGATTCTTAATCAGTTCCTTGCCTTATTTTCCTTAAAATTTAAAAAACAATATTTTGAACTGAGCCAAGAATGCAACTAGCAATTGGAGATGGTGGCAGATTAAAAGTAAAAGCCATAGAGGCAGATTAAAAGTAACAGCCATTGAACCTATTAACCGAATCACTAGCCTTATAACAAGAATAATTTATTTAATCTAGCTACGTAATACTGTACTTGAATTTGAAGAACTATACCAGTGATGGCGAACCTTTTAGAGACTGAATGCCCAAACTGCAACCCAAAACCCACTTATGTATCATTGGGTGCTGGGTGGGCATGGCCCATTGGGTGGGCATGGCTGCAGTGGTAATGACAGACTGGGTGGGACTAAAAAGTTCAATCAATCAATTCCAACTTTGCAAGATTTTTTTTTCCTGCAAGAAGTTGAAATTGATTGATTGATTGATTGAACCTTTTTTTTTTTTTTGCACATGGCGGCGGAGGCCTAAAGCGAAAAGATTTTATAAAACCCAGCTGAAGGCCTAGGACTGGGGCGAAAATCAAGGAAACTAGAAGCATAGAAATAGCTTAATGTAGAGTAGCATCTGACTGGTTGAAACTTGAGTCATGTGATAAAGAAGGAGTGGAGATAAGCAAAACAATATTGCTGCATTAAAGAAATACATAACTAAATCAAGCTTGCAGGGTTTTATATAGTTGATTTTAATTGCTGAATGTGATGCATGTGATGCATCTGTTGACAGGGTTCCTAACCTGTGGACAAAGAGGACTACGGCTTGTGTCTGAGTTTAGTAATTCGTATAGAACCTACTTCAAGTAGAATGAAGTTGTAGGCTTTTTGAGGTTCAATGTGATGGCATTGCAGAAGCAAGGCTCTTCTAGTGCTGACCCTTGGTTAAGAGACACTAAAATAGGTTGCCTTTTTTGTCATTCTATGCTCTCTTTATGGACATGACAAAATATATAATGTAAACGAAACAAAAAGCAATGGGAAGTGACTTAGTAGACTGACCCCCATTTCCTAAGACGAACACCTAAGAGAAAGATTATTGTTTTTGAGATTTAAAAAAGTCAGCTTAATAATAAATCAGTGATTGAAAATCAAGAAATGAGAATGCAGTGCTAATACAAAAAAGCTAAAAAATGTTTAAGTCAGCAATCCCATTATGGAAAAGAATCTGTTGAACAAAGCTTGCAGTTTGTTCATTATATGATTAGGTAATTTAATTACACACTGCTATATGCAGCAGAAATTTTATCTATGAAACTCAGGGAAACAATACAAAATCCCTGAACATTTAGAAATAAATAACAGTTTTTGTTAGTGTGAGAAAACAAGAACATACGGGACTTTTCTGTTAAAGAAAGAGTAAGAGAAAATATGCTGGTTGCTTAAGAGATACAAGGATATAATACAATAAAAATGCTATCTGTTAAACTGATAAGCAATGTAATTCTATATACATTTTCTAAAAAGTCAATTTCACTAAATTCAAGGAATCTTACTCTCTGAAAAGTGCACTTATGGTTATAAATATGTCATAATGTATGACATCAGAAGAGTAAGCCATGGGAGATGGGTTGCTATTCCTTTTTTTTGTGTTCACATCTTTGAGCTAATTGTGAGTTTAATGTTTTAGTAACAAGGGATTGAATAATGGATTTTTGGTCCATTATATTTTAGATGCTTTCCAGGAAATCTTTTCAGAAAATGGGTGGAAATTACACACTTTAAACCAGAGGTAAGTTGCAGATGTTGTTCAGTCATAGTGCTTAGCAGCCTTAGTTAGCCTAGACATCGTTAAGGAGTGTTGAGAGAGACTATTCAACAACATCTGGAAACTGACATGTTGCATTATCTCTGACATAGTCTTGATGGTGCAAATTCCAAGCTAAAAACTGCTGTTGCTTTTTGTAATCGGAATCATGTTGATTTTCACTAAACCAAATAAAGCAATACCTTCACAATGTTGAAATAATTTTAAGATAAGTCTGTACGTGTAAACTGAGTTCTCTATGGAGGCCTGTTTACATTTCTGCCAGTAAGATCTATTATGATAGAGGCTTTAGGAATTCTTTGGAGTGCATGATTGAGAATAATTTTCCAAAATTAAATATATCTTGTTTTTCTAGTATTTATCTTTGCTGTATTAGTCATTAATCTAAAGGTTTCATGTTGAAAGATGCAACAAAATTCAAACAGAATTTATTTGACCTGTTTTTTTTAATAGGCTTTATTCTTTTTTTTTGGGCCAATGGAGGATAAGATAGAAATCTATTATTGCAGATTTGCATTTGGATGGTCTCACCATGTATTTCTTTCAACCAAGATGAATTGGACAGTTTCCTGTTACTTGCTCCAGATGAGAAGGGCAGAGGGAAGCAAGACAAAAATGCAAAACAATTAGCAAGCACTTAGCCATTTGACAATATTGTCTTTTTGTGTGTATGGTGTTTAATCAAGAAGAGCCTTCTCCCCTAAATCTTTATAAAATATAAGAGAATGTAATCCATTTTCTAAATTAGCCTTCTATCTGATGCATCTATTAGCTGTAATTCAATATAGCTGGCACTAGTTTGGGGAATGCCGTTGAAAAAAAATTGACTACTTTTCCTTTTGGCTTATAAATATAAGCTGCTTACACCTCCATTTTTTGTCTGTTATAGGTAATGCAAATAAGTGTCCCAATAAGTTCTAAGTGATTGGTTATAAAGTTTCTTTTTCTTTCTTGCCATTATTACAGCTCTCCTGCTGAATTCACAGGAAATAATGTTTTCTAATCATTTAATGGGAATTGGCTAAATAGGTTATGTGAAATTTTATACAGAAAGACCATGACAGTAAATCCCCAACAAATTTAGATGCTTAGTCAAAAACATATACTATCAGTGATGTATACCAAAATGTACTTTTTATTGCTTGGAAAAAAGTCTTCACTGGTGAATTATGTCAACTGGCAAAAAATCTGGGAGTCCCAAACGTAATTAAATTTTCTTGTCTACCTTTGCTTAGAAAAATCTCAATAAATAAACTCAGCATATATTCTTCAGTTAAATCATTTAGAGAATAGTGGACTTTTAAAGGAATTAGTGTACTATACTGAATAAATATGTTCTAACTTTTATTATTGTTTCTTCCAGCCTCATTTTCTAACAATAAAACAAGAAAAATGAATATTACTCTATATTCTGACTTGGTGAAACAAAACCCGAACTATTGTATCAATTGCAATATAATAGTTACTTCTTCAGATTAGATTTAATATAATATTTCTGAGGATGAAAGTAGTCTAATGCTCAGTTAAATTTGTCTACTTCTAAAAGATAACTATGCCCTACTATTCCCTCCCCACTGCTTATTATTATTGCAGTACAGCAGCATGTGTAAATTTATATATTTTATTTTGTTGCAAGCATCCTTAAAAATTGCATCCTGATGTTCTGGATTGCATTTCAGTGAAACTGCAAAGATACTGTTTCAGATGAATCCCTTAAATATTTCCTGAAAAATAAAAGCAAAAGTGTTTCCTAGTGATAATTTTTCTACAGAAAGCAAAGTTGTTCATGGTTTTGGTTTTCTCTCGCTCATAGATATTTTTATGTAATGAAATGCTGCAAGCAAACAGACTCAGAGACCACTAAGGACTCCATAGATATCTCTTGCAGAGTTAGGCAATCCTATACTGTTGAGGAGGAATACAAAATCTACTCTCTTTAATTGTGTCACATGGAAAACAATGGGAAAGGATGTCTATTCATTACTGCCCCTGATTTTGTTAAATATTATATAGCTGTTCTTTTAACTTTTAATTTTTCTGATCCTTTGAGATTCATGTTGTGCAACTTGGATACATAGATGTTCAGGTATTGGAAATGACTTCTTCCAGTGCTTAGTCTCACATTATATCATTTGACTGATCTTCTAATTTCAGAATATTTTGCAGTTTAAGTCTGTGGATGTTGTGTACCCCTTTCTCCAAATTATAGCAATGTTATTTTCCCTCTTTTTATTGCATAGAAATAATCATTAAGCCAGCTTTTCACTGTTACAAATTATAGAAATATTAGTACATCAGGAGGAAACAACTTATGCTGAAACGTAGCTGGAAGTAGTTTAATCTTTCAATTATTGGATAGGCATATGCAGAATCTAAGTGGGGTTCTAATATTGCTTCCCTCTTTCTCAATCCTGAGTAGGGGATTGAATGCAAAATCCATCTTTCTACCTGAAATTTAGCAGGTTGTATTAGAGATGTCAGACCTTACCTTATCTTACCTTACCTTACCTTAAGCTTGCTTCAGTTAAGGAAGAACCTGTTCCTTCTTAAGGTAGAAGTTATAGTTTGTAAGATGGCTATAAAAATTGTTCTTTTAAGTACAAAAGACCTGGCTTGGATTGGTCCAAGTAGACATGTATTCAAGGCATCCTATCAAGATGCTGAAAAGGCAAAATGTTAGTAGGTAGGTAGGCAAGTACATAGGTAGACAGACAATTTTGTAAATGACCCGCTTGAAACAAAATATAAAAAGTTCCAGCCATAGAGAAATAACATAAATAAAAGCATAAATAAAATAATGTAACATTACATTCTATTAAAAACCGGGGAGAGAATAAATTAATCATGAGTGAAATCTAAAAGTAGATTCGAAGTATATAGTGCAATGAATTAAGCTTATAGAAATAAGCGTGTAAAATCCAGTAAGGAAGAAAAAGTGAAATTCTTATATATCTACTTTTCTATCCTTTGAGATAAGATTAGAATCAAACAGATGGAAGACAGTAGTAGACCATCTTCCATATTCTGCCTGGACTCCAACCTCTTCTGTCAAGTTTATAATCCTCTATAGCAGATGTATATGTGTGCCAGAAGGAAGTATCTATACAGCAAGCATTCAGATAATTCAGAAAGCAAATAAAAACATACCATAGTAGTCCCTTCCCAAACCTCATTTTGGTTATTACCCAGACACCTGGGCAGAAAATGTCCCTTCCCTAAAACACGGCTAATTAGCTCTTGAATGTGAATAACATGGATAAATTTTAATTTGAATTACATGGATAAATTTTAATTCTCTCAGATCCAGTGGTGGGATTCAGCTGGTTCGCACCAATTCAGGAGAACCGGTAGCTAAATTTTGCTGCATTTGGAGAACCGGCTGGCTTCCAGAAGTCCAGTCTAGGCCTCGGAGGCCTGGAGGAGCCTCCCAGGCCTAGAATGGCCCGCCAGACGTTTATGGATGCCACTTCCGGAAGTCCGTTTCTAGGCCTCAGAGGCCCGGAGGAGGCCTCAGAGGCCTAGAACGGCCCACCAGAAGAAGTGCATGATGCCACTTCCGGAAGTCCGTTCTAGGCCTCGGAGGCCTGGAGGAGCCTCCCAGGCCTAGAATGGCCCGCCAGACGTTTATGGATGCCACTTCCGGAAGTCCGTTTCTAGGCCTCAGAGGCCCGGAGGAGGCCTCAGAGGCCTAGAACGGCCCACCAGAAGAAGTGCATGATGCCACTTCCGGAAGTCCGTTCTAGGCCTTGGAGGCCCAGACCTGCATCGAATAAAAGAACTGGTTGTTCAGGTATTTGAATTCTACCACTGCTCAGGTCACTGTCTTCAACTTCCCCTCTTGTCTCACACATAGATAATATATTTTCCAAAATACTTGATTTTAAAAAGTTCCTATAAATACAGGAGCAGAGCTTTCAAGCTATTGAGTTTAGTCTATCTGGTACAGGGAGAGAGTATTGGTTTGTGCTCTGCTTGTCTTCTTTGGCTTGTATGGACAGGGCTTCAAAAAAGGAGTATCCCACTCATCAGAAACCCAGGTTTTACTCTGCCCTTAAGGAGGGGCCCAGAGAGGGGAAAAAAGGTTGATCCTTTTCAAGATTCTCTCTACCTCTGCCAACCCCTAGATAAGAAACAACCCTCAGCACTTTGAATGATGTTATAAAGCCTGGCAGTGTCCTTGTTTAAAAATACAGATCTATATCATTTTGCTTTTTAGAAGTAACAATAACAAAAAACCCTGTGCTGCAAGCTGTAGCCAGCTGCTGGTTGGCAGCTTTGCCTGAACATCTGGTGTTCCTGGGCTGTTCTAACGATAGGATTCATAAAAGATTATAATTCAGGCCTTTAGAATTCTGAACCACCACCCCCTCAAAAAAAGTAAAATCCAAGCTGATTTTACTGCATTTTTTTTAAAGGAGACAGCTGGAGGGTGTGTTAGCTAAATAGTCAGGATGCTTCAGCAGCTTTGTAATTAGCACTGTTATACGTAGGTTGAATGGGAAATCGGCCCTGATGGGAAACTTTTCTTTTCTCAAAAAATAAAAATAAATTTAAGAATCATTGTATATTATGGTTACAATCTTTATTAGTTCATGTCTCAAAAATTCTCTCTCAGAAAGAGGTGATTGGTTTCTGTTTGATGGAGAGGATCAAATATATGTTATAACATAGCATTGAGATGCTGAGGTCAAAGAATCCCAGATTCTTTTCTGCATTGGCAGCAAAATTATATAACAGCAGTTTTATTTGCAAGTGCAATTCCATCATGCAGTCAGTACATATATTCTAATCCTTTCCCTAGCCCTTTACTTTGTTAGGAATTAATTGAAACTTGAATACAAAAAAGTTGAAAGCACTTTTGCTTGAATGCTGTCCAAACTATAGACTAGGAAGGAAGAAGACAAGCCTAACTACAATGATCTGATCAGAAATCTAGATGGCAGTTGCAGCAACTTTTAAAATCTACAAAAAACAAAAAGTCCTATTGAAATGAATAGCTGTATCTACAGTATATATAGTACCTATGTCTGTTTTGACCTGATTTTTTTTTATATTCTGAGGGTTGAACATAGGAATTTTAAAAGCTAATATTAAATATTTTTTAAATTCTGATGCAAATTTTGAAGCTAGGAAGTCAAGGACCTGTGAATTTTCTGCCTAGCTTCCTTTTCCACCATTCCTAGTCCTATGATAGATTAGTTGTATGCTTTAAATCCTTTTATAGTTCCATAGGTACTTCTTTTAAAAACAGATATATAAATTCAGTCACAAAGCTGAAACGCAGGACCCAGTAAATAGCATTGGAGCACTCAGTGTGGCAGCATTGCTAAAGCAGATGTGAACTTGATCTGGTAGGAGAGAGCTCTGGGATAACTAGGAAAAAACCAAATTACAAAGTTGTTTCAATACCTAAAATCATTAAAAAAATTCTCTTGGATTTTGGAGTCATAAATGTATTGTAGATTACTGCAATTTAAGTGACCTAGTAATGCAAGAACATACGGTACATTTATTGAAAAATTGTGTAAGTTTTGTATATTATGATGCAAAACCTATATGAATGGATCTGGAAACCAGGGTTTGCTAGAGCATTTATTCTGCTTCTATTTGTGCTTCTTTTTAGCTGTTTCAGTGCTTTCTGTGCTAGTTTGTTGTTGGACAAAGTTTGTAGTCTCCATTAGCAGAATGGAGATTTAACACACACATAGGAGTGCTATGTATTTAGCTTATTGTTTACTTATTTGTTAATTAGACTGATTGCCACTTGGTATGTAGTCTATTGAAGGTTCCCAGAATAAATTCAGTGAGATTTGGAGATTATGTGAAACTTTGAAAGATATATACATGGATGTATAGAGCTCAGCTGATGACATAGAACAATGGAATTGTACTATCCGGTCAGCAGATGCTGGAAGTCTGCTAGGGGGCCCGTCTGGCCTCCTTGCAGCTGCTCTGATCCTGAAAGTTCCAAGAGATAGACTGGAGAGAGAGAAACTTTAAGAGGCAGGAAACTGGAATCCATACATGTACACATTCCTTCATGTAGCACCATAAACAGAGTATATGTGGCGCAGTGGTTAGAACGCAGTACTGCAGGCCAGGGCTTTTTTTTCTCAGAACGCCCAGAACGGAGTTCCGGCACCTTTTTGGGATGGAACCTTATAGGGTAGGCAAGGCGGGTTGTATGACATGTGTGAGTTAGAAAAAAAGCACTGCTGCAGGCTACTTCTGCTAACTGGCGGCTGCCTGCAGTTTGGCAGTTTGATTCTCACTGGCACAAGGTTGACTCAGCCTTCCATCCTCCCAAGGTTGGTAAAATGAGGACCCAGATTGTTGGGGGCAATATGCTGACTCTGTAAACTGCTTAGAGAGGGCTGTAAAGCACTGTGAAGTGGTATACACGTTTAAATGCTATTGCTATCTAAAATATTACTTTGCATTGGTTTTGTTTTCTGGAAGCTGCCAACACAGAATTGCTTGATTATGTTATTTTCAGAACAGAAGCCAGATTACTTCATAACACAATTGCAAAAATTATTTTGCAATTTGAATGGCCACAAACACAGTACAGAGCCTTATTCAAGATGATCCTTTGCCTTGATTGCTTGACTGATATTCTTGGAATGGAGACCTTTTTTTTCTCTATCCCATAATCCCTTGAATCAATAATCAGTCAAGAAACACTATTTACATTCTGAAGAAGGAGAAATTAGGAATAGCTTGACATATTGATTTGGTAAACTATAATTTTATAAATATTTCCTATATTTTTTCAAAGGAGCCATGTATAACATACTTTAGAGGTTTTGTTGAAGCTGTTATTTGATGTAAAACAGTGCAGCTTCTATGTACAGATAAAACATACAACTTCTGCTTATTTGAAGAGTAAAGCCAATTAGAATAAACTGAAACGCAAGGATCCAAATAATTTTAAATGAAGACTGTAAAAAAAAAGCAAAAAAACCCTAATTGTGGTATGAAAATAATATGTAGGAAATACAGAAAGCTAAAATATTGCAATCTTTAGTTTTGTGATTCTGAATAGGAATAGGAGGAACTTCATTCAAAATAAAATGGTGCATTACTTTTTTGGTTTTCAGTGCCTCAGTTTATAGGAAGCATAATGAATGAATTTTCCCTGTTGCAAAAAGTACTTTTTGTGCACCAGATCTTTGAAGAAGGGCAGGAGTGAATCACCCAATGGGCTTCATGTTCTCCCTGAAAGTTGGATGTGAAAACAAGGCCATTTTTGTTTGGGAGGAGTTTGAGGATCAAAATGGATGCTTTACTGCTTAATCAGCTCTCAAATAAAACTCTCAAATAAAAAATTGCAAGATATTGGTTTCATCAGCTCTGTTAACATCACTCTGACCACTACTTCTGGATGCCCCCAAGGCAAGGCAGACAGAAATGTGATGTCCAGGCCAAAAATAGTTACCAACCCACAAATAAGGAGTAGCTATTTTCCTATGGATAATTAATATCTTCTATAAAACTGAAATGCTTCCAAAGACAAGGAGCCAACTGGTCAGCCTTAGGTATAGCAACATAAGCATTATTATAGCATATGACACTAAAATCTTCATATAGATTGCCCTAGAGATATTTGTTTTTGGCTTTCTAACTCAAGACTGTTGTATTTTACAGCTACTTCTGAACTCTTATAGGTGTAAACCTGAAATTCCTGGCATATTGCCGTGCAGGTGTCTTTAAATGACAGATGGTAAATTGCTTGCTTTAAATGTATGAACAGTTTGAGGTGCAAGACTTTACAGAACTTGGAGAAGTCCATGTTGAAATTAGAGGCCAGATTAGAACTAATGATTGCAACCCCTTTTTAGGTGATTGTTTCTGAATTCTCATCCACAAATTACTAACTTTTACATAGCAGTTTTGGCTTTTGGCTTTATTGTCTTTGTTTGCATAACATTTTACCTGCATGCATAGTTCTACACAAGCTATTCAAAGTTACTCTGGAAATAACACTATGTATTAGATCAAGATGGTAAAAATATGGATGACCACTAGATGGCAACAAAGAATTAAGGATGCCTACTCATATAATAGTCCATCTGGTAGAGGGAATCCAGTCTCTTCACCCATCTCTAATCTTCTTCCTTTGCCAAATTGTTTTCCAAATTAATATTTTCAACTTGTCCAGTTCTTGTATTTTTAAAGTTATTGTTAGAAATAGAGGATACATAGTAGATAGGATGTATGCTTTTTTCTCCCAAACAATGATTCTCCTAGCAGTGACCATTTTGTTAAGATTTATGAAAATAAGATACATAGTGAATCGATAAGGTGACTTACGAAAATAACATAAGCTGATAAGAAAAAAAATGCTATATATGGACGCTAATATTGTTGGTATAAATATAGAAGAAAATGTTTTTATTTAATCATTTAAATATGGAAAATATCAAATATTAGAAATTATATTTGTTTAATGTTGTAGAAGGAGGATACTAGTGGGTGAAGAAAAGGAAATATATTATTAATTGATATACTAATTATGGAAATATAAAAATTAATTATTATTGATTGTTTATTAACTATTATTAATTGTATATTCTTTTCTAAAAATATGAACCAAGACAACACGCTGTACACCAGGCACTAAGGTTGTTATTGTAAAAAAACAAAACTTTTACAAAAAAAAAAAGAATTAAGGATGCCTATATCGCTTTGCTGCTTCTCTGATCTTCAATAGGTGATCACATTTCTCTCTGCTCTTTTTTATGATTGTGCTTTTAAGTAGCCTTTAAAAAAAAAAAAAGAAGAACTTGCAGTCATTATTTGATAGTCCTACCCAAGAAATCCCTATTCATTTTAATAGGGAGTTCCTTTAAGTGTGCTGTGTATTTCCATTTTATGACTTGATCCTTGGCACATTTACTAAAATCTGATGGCCCTTAATTCTTGCTGAATGTGGATAAGATATTTACCCTACACTCCTGATCAAAAGGCAACAGTACAGTGGGGTTACACTCATTCTAAATTCAGGAATAGCGGTTGGTCAGTGCCATCTGGGAAGTGTGAGTGGAATCTCCTCCATGCTACTTCCTCATTGTTGGTCTTAACTCTTGGTCCTGTTCCAACAAGTAAGTCAGGAGTGACTAGCTGATTTATTATTCTCTCTTCCCCCCCCCAATCTAATTTTCTCTGAGCTGCTTTTCAATAGAGCATATTCTCTTCCTTACTTAGCAGAGGATAAGGTCTGCTCTTTTAGCCACTTATCTGCTCACTTGGCCACCAGCCTAATGTTACAGTGATTGACGAGGCCATACAGTACTGCTGACCTCATTCCCCTCAGTCCCCTACCAAGCCAAGGCACATGGCGACGCCCCCCTGCTGCCATGGCAACTGGGCCAGAGCAAGCCGCCTTCCCACATAGCCTTAGGATAGATGGATTGCAGTTTGATGCAGGCCTTTGCATTGGGCGTTTATGGCTGGCAACATTCCACCCGTTTTGCTGCGCGAGGGAGCGTAATCTAATTAGAATCTGAGAGATGAGGTCCTCGGTGGTCAGTATCATTTTCTTTCCCCCAGAGCGGGGGAGGAAGCTATAACTATTATGCAGAACTGCAGCAAACACAATGTAGAATTCTAGCCCTAAGCAAGAGCAGGAAAGGAAAGAAAGGGATGTGTGTAAAGTTGTGTCTGTTGTAGTTGATCACTCCCTTTTTCTCACTTGTAGCCATGTTCTTTCTGAGCTCCAGCAGGGCTTGACCCAAATGTGCAGCAAAATTGATGACAATCTGGAGTGTTCCACTTCAGATTACATAGTTGTGGGCTGCATTTTTAGCAGTCTGCCATTAAAGAACATCCGGGGAACAAAGAGGCTATTCTTTGTGTGGAACAGCATTCAAAAGTATAACTTGGCCCCCAATCTGGTTTGGTGTAGTTATTTATGTGCCCTCAGGCTATACAGCTGTACTGCACATATAGGTTGATTGTAAAAAAAATTGTGGGAATGTTTGTGTTATAAACATGAATGAGCTAATATGTTGGGGATTTTTGTGCCAGGTGACTACACAAACAGAACGATAAGAACCAAGGAATTTTTAGAAAGTAAGCTATGCATTTGTTTATATATTTGTGTAATAATTTTTAGACTGCCCACTTTAGCAGAGGACTCAACATAGTTTAAATCAAACAAAAGTATCAAAACAAAATTTATTCTAACTCATCTGAGTAGCCCTTATTCTATGCTCTGTAGAACAATTACATTTTTAAAAGCTTAAAAGATGGGTTGGGCATTTCTAGTATTGAGTGGCAGGACATTTTTCAAACATGGCAACTCTAAGATATGTGGACTTCAGCTCCCCAGATTCTGACTGGGAGTTGAAGGCCACATATTTTAATATTGACATGTTTGAAAAATATTGTTCCAAAGAATGGAAGCTGCTTCATTGGATTCTCCCTCCCTCACCATTTGCAGGATAGGAACCCTCAGCACACTTTCCTTAAGTGATTATAAGGATTAAGCTGACTCTGGGTGGAAAGAGGTATCCAAGTGCTAATTTTGCTTTAAAACCTGGCCTGTTATTTCTCTCTGCCCTATTTTTGCACTCATCCAATGAGATCTGGGTCACATTATTACCACAAACAGAAAAAACAATTCAGAGCAAAAATGTTCCATATGGCACAGGCAAGTAAGCGAAGCCATAAGGTATCTTTTTCCTGCATGTGAAATAAGCAGCATAATGTGGAGATTAATAGTGGAAACTAACAATGGAATATTGATGGCAGGGATAAGCAAAACGAGTGATGAAGATCTAAGCAACTTATAGTCCAAAATACCTAGATTGTACTTAGGCCACCTACTCATTTTTGAGGTATAAAAGCTTGGGTCAGTCTCTGTTCTGGGTCTAGTTATAATTCATTTTTTTCAAAGAGGAAAGAACATGGAAGAGAATTCTCTTGCCTCCCCTTCCTGCAAATGTTCTGTTCTTAAAGGCATTCACATGTTGACCTGCCCTTGTTCTGGATCTTTTGAGTGTGTCCTTGGAAGCACATCCCTCTGCTGCACTCATAATTAGTATTCAAGGTACTACTTTTGAAATAATCCTGCTAGTGCCAAAAGAATGTGTCAATTGCAAATAGAAAAATCAACCTGCTGGAAAAGAAATGCAGATCTCTTCCATGGCAACGTACAAAATATCAAATCTTCCATGGTCTCAGTGGGCTGATACCTCTTTCTTTGCATTATTTCAAACTGAGATACGATGACAACTGGGCTACAGCTTCTGCAGATAATGTTAATTATTTTTTCTCCTGTGTCCTTGAAAAGGAACCTGAATAAGATCAACCCAGCACTCAGTGGCAGAGTTGAAAGATGGCACTCAGGTTTTAAAAACCGAAGCACACTCCCACTCTGAATCCCATTCGTTCTACTCTACTTTCATCCTGCTGTAAATAGATTATTATTAACCAATAAACTGTTCTTGTAGGTTTTGGGGTAATTGGTGTGTGCAGCCATCCTTCCCCAATCTGAGAGCCCTCTATTTGTATTAGCCTCTTTTCCCAGAATAAACTTGGCCACTGCTGAGAATTCTCGCACTTGGAAGTCTGTATGTCTAGAGAGCCCCTGGTCTGAGGACACATCATGGCCAGGAAGCATCTTATTAATGATAACAATAATGAGTGGAGTTTTCTATGGTATGTTAATCTTAAAATCAGCCATACTTCTTTTCAGAGAGATGCCCTAGATTTCTATTACTATCCTTGGGGATTCCTCTGGAAATTTTACATATGCTAGTTTTCTGTCAAGAATTCTTTGCCTTATAATTTATTTCTATATTTTGACATTTCCCTTTATAAACAAAATAATCTCCTTCTGACTCTGTATCAGAAACTTGGAAGAGAGGATTCTGTGAAGAACTAAAAATAGGGTGAAGCTGCAACTATAAGAAAAACAAGGATGGGATAAAATCTGAATTGCAGGGCAATTTCGGTGGTTGCTTTCCCAAATCTCATTGTGGCATTCATGCTTCTTTAGTATTCAGTATTCTTGAGTTCCAGCTTTTGGAAGCAAAAGCAAAAGAGTGTCAATGGATTTTTTTTTTTCTTCTATTCAATTTTGTCTGTTTTTTGGAGATTGCCTTGATAAGTTTCTGCAGTTTTCTTGGCTAGATTTGTCTGAAGTGTTTTATTATTGCCCCCTTCCTAGAGCTGAGAGAAAATGAGTAGCCCAAGATCACCCAGCTGGGCCTAAGGCAGGGCTAGAACGCATAGTCTCCCAGTTTCTAGCCTGATGCTTTAACCACCATACCAAACTGGCTCTTATCAATGGCTTAGTTTTTGGCAAAAGAGGATGGAAAAAATGAACAATCTTTTTCATATAATCTCTATTCAAATCTGTTTTGTGATACTTTCCACTTAAAATCAGATGAGATTTTTCCACAGGAAAATGACAAGTCCAGTGCAGCTGTTGAGTTTTCTCTGTGTCTGACCAGGCCAAATTTTTGAGAAGAACTATACAGTTAACTGGGTGATGCAACATACAGTGTAAGGATCTGGGAATGCCTTTCTGACCTTGGATTTCTAAAGCATGAAATTTAATTATCCTGGTCTTACCATGCATGACTTAAAGTTATGGCCCATTAAATTATGTAGTCAGCACACTTGACTCCATTACTCCTCAAGGGTGTCATCTCATTTGGTTTGGCTTTGTGCCATAAGACTAAAGAAAGGAAGTTTCCTAAATTGCCCCAGCCAAATTCAGCTCTTCCTGCTTGGTTACCACGAGGTTAACCTACATTTCACGAACTCTTCAACAGAAAATTCTTGGTAGAGCTCCTGAACATATGTATGAAAAGATAATGGAATTTTAGCCAGCTGCAGTAGATTTCTATTTGCATGTAGTTGACTTAAATAATGTGTAACGTTTATGAACATGGCAAATATTGAACTATCATTCTAAGATTTTCTTTCTCACATGGATTCTAATTCATGCTTTATACAATGCGCAGGATTCTAATCAGCCATCACTTGGGTGGGCTGGGAATTCCGAGGAGATAGTTTAAAATTATCTTTAACAAAATTGTTCTTGCACATGGTTATTTTCTTTAACTTCCTAGGTGGAAATGTCTGTTTATTAAGAGAATTTATATGGTCTCCCAACTCATTCTCAATGATTCTGGGCATTTTATGTTAAATGTCTTTGCTAATTTTAGTTGTCCATATTTGAAAATAATTATAATGATAAATGATACTGAAATGGGAGATTTTTTTTAACTTTTACAATCCCTTCCTGAAAGTTTTTCCTACAATAAAGTAGTCAGAACAGACTTCTACTTTTAACAGGGTGCTGTGTGAGTATTCCCATAATCTGATGCTGCCCAGAAGCAGGGTTAATAACCAGCTCCATTTGCCATAGAGAAACATTTTGTACTATTACAGTTGCCAGTCTAAGCTCATACTTGCACTCCAGTGAATGTAGACAAGAAGATCTTCATGCTTACAAGTCTGCCATAGAAATGAAAGCCAAACTTGCTTAAGTTTCTACTAAAAGCCACTTTCCAATATAAGCACTACAGTATTGTACCCTTCCCTGATGGGCAGCATATAAATTTGGTGATATATATGTATACATACATACATTCAAAATGGTCATTTTTATTTATTTAAAATATTTCTTATATCATTTCTCAATCAATAAAATCTTATGGCAGTACATAGCATGTATATGAATATTAAAAGTTCTTAACTAGAGATTTATTAACCAAAAAGAATCACTTAAAGTAGAACATGTAAGAAGTTGGAACAACAGGCAGTGATAGGTATGTGTCTATCAGATTGTCTATGAAGTATTCAAAACTATTACTGTTGCTAAAACATCATGAAATTATTGAAAATAATTGTAATTGAAACAGAATGGCAGGGAAAGAGATAGAATTTTCATTTTAGTCTGTAGAACTTATCTGAATGAGTCTTGTCTCCAAATCAATATCAGTGTTAAACTGGGATCTCCAATAGCTAAAGCAGCTCTAAGGAAGTAGAATACTACTTCCTTTCATTTAGTAGTCTATTGTTTTCAGACAGCAGAATTGTGTCTGCACTCTTCCTGTCTACCATTGTGTCACTGGTTGCTAGGGAACCAGCTATGGTAACTTAAGGGAGATTTTACTAAATGCAGCAAAGTATTATGTTGCATTTAATAAGCTTGTGTAGGGTGGGGATGTAAAACTCAAAACGCTTTTGTAGAGGTCAAGCCAAGGATTGCTTGTTATCTTGTTTGGAGTTCCAACTTTTACTTTGTCTTTTGAAGATAAATGTAGTATGTCTTTCAGTTGATATGACTTTGCTGAGGGGTAAAGCAGATTTGTCATTTATGATCTATAAGGAAGTAGTCATCAAATGAACCCTGTTGTTGAGTGGAGCTGCTGTAATTGTTCTTAATCTTTCCTTCACTCACCCAATGCCCTCCAAGATGTTTTAAATTTGAGCTCACAGCAAACCTGTCAGCACTGGCTGGCAATAAGTTGGGGTGATAAGAGTTGCAATCCAACATATCTGGAGGATTCCATGTGTGGAGAGGCTGTTATACTAAGCATTTACTTTGCCCCATTTTCCAAATCTTGCAATTTTCCACAGGAATAGGCAGATAAATAAAGATAAGTTTCTGATCCCATTGTTTCTAGTTATAACTAGCTGGGACTTAACAATTCTAAAATGAAATTCGAGTATACTGTATGAGTAGTATGCTTATGAGCCATGGTTTGTTATACACTTAATTAACTACAGTGATGAGAAAATAAGTATTTTTTAACAATATATGCTTTATCAAGGCCCACATGTTTCAGTTTCACATTGTAAAATATATTTATTTTTAATAACACATTGATGTTGTGGAAGAAATCTCTTTTCTCCAGCATGTTGGATGAAGAATCCACCAATGGGTTATTTCAGTCCTCCTGCCCAATCAGACTAAGTTGGGCAGGAGGACTGAAATAACCCATTGGTGGATTCTTCATCATCATGCTGAGAAGAGGCGTTCAGGTAAGCCAATGCTCCTTTTCTTAAATTCAGGGAAAAGGAATGTGGAAGAAATTTAAAGTATGTAAGAGGAGAGTGTACCATTCTGTTAGGTAAACTGTAAAATACAAAAACAATCTTGAATAGTAATTTTGTGTGTGTTCCCTTCATTTGTTTGATGTATGATCATCTTCCTTTATAAGAGGCAACTATCACTATCTTATAACAAAATATTCATATTGAAACTAAAAAAAAGGAGATGTCATAGACTTAAAAAAGAACAATTTCTATGTGGCTAGGTAAATGAGAGCAGATACTACCTATGTGTGTGACTAGGGAATTAAAAGGTGAAGTAAGTTTTGTTACTCTTCCTCTGAATGAGAGTTGATCCTGGATTCAGATTTTTTAAAGATATCCTGATAAACTAAAAATGTCAGGATGGAAAACAAATACCTAAATAATGAATCAATGGCATATGGTTTTCTTTTGTCTTTGATTTGTTGGAAAAATTTCCAGGGTTTCTAACTCATCACTAGATACTCTCCACTTTATATAAATGGAACTAGATGAGTCATTTGGCTTGATTTATGTCAGGGGAAATAAGAAAAATCCTATCTCAGCATAATATTGGAACTGATCCTCTCAGATCTTTGATTCCTTTTTAGTTTAGTTTTTTGAATCAGTGACATAGATCATGTTTTCATATCAGTGGGTTAATGACAGAGATGCTTCTTTTTTCAAGACACTTCTCTGAATGGTTGTGATTGATTGCAACAGCCCAGCATTAGAAATTTTGGCTAATACTTTAATTTAAAATATTTTTATTCTGCCCACTCTGAACTTATATCAGTGATGGCGAACCTTTTAGAGACCGAGTGCCCAAACTGCAACCCAAAACCCACTTATGCATCGTCGGGTGCCGGGAGGGTGTGGCCCATTGGGTGGGCGTGGCTGCAGTGGTAACGGCAGACTGGGTGGGACTAAAAAGTTCAATCAATCAATTTCAACTTTGCAAGATCTTTGTTTTTCCCGCAAAAAGTTGAAATTGACTGAACCTTTTTTTTTTGTACACGGCGGTGGAGGCCTAAAGCGAAAAGGTTTTATAAAACCCAGCTGAAGGCCTAGGACTGGGGCGACAGCACACGTGCCCACAGAGAGGGCTCTGAGTGCCGCCTCTGGCACCCGTGCCATAGGTTCACCACCACTGACTTATATCATTGACACATACACTGAACTTCCAATGATTGCACTAAAACAGAAAATTAATTCCAATTAAGTGACATCAAAAAATAAAGCATAGTAGCAAAACAGCAAATCTCAATTCTGTTTTTGCTCTATGACAGAAAATTTTGCATTCTTTCTGGAAAGAAATGAGACAAGAGGTGTTTACGACATTATATTGCTGAAGAGTTTGTGGCATTGATATTAAGTTTGAATCTACTTACTATCATCTATATAAGGATATGTCAAATGCTGATCTATATCAAATACTTTTCATTCCATTTAGTTTATGAAATATTTTATGGGCTATTTAAAAAAAATAAAGATGTTTAATACTAGACACTAGATTTCCTAAAAATTACAAAATTCTCCATTGAACCTCTATTATTCAAAATTAGTGAATAAGTCTCAGAATTGGTAATAATTGTTTGCTAAATTTGAGCAAAAGATTTACCCAGTTTTGAAATCTGGCCATCTAGAAACATTGGAATATTTATATTGTACCTTAGCTGCACTCAAAATCAAAGATGATTGTACTTATACAACAGCAATCCATTGTGATTGCTATTGGACTCTATAAACATTCCTATGTTAGTAATTATTCAACAGGAGGCATAGCAAATATTCCTTTGTATCCAGTGGTGGGATTCAGCCGGTTTGCACCAGTTTGGCAGAATTGGTAGCTAATGTTTTGTTGCCCAGGCTCAGATTGAACTTCCGGAAGCGGCATCCACACAGAGAACCGATTGTTCACATATTTGAATCCCACCACTCTTTGTATCTGCATAAAATATATATTAAATTTGCTCCTTCATTGATTTAAGGGACAGGGAATTTTCATCATACGTATCTCCAGATGTTTGCATCCTATCCCTCCCCAATGCCAAACTCAAAAGCAGACATGCAGAGGTTCAGATGTCAGCACTGGGAGAAACAGAATTTAATTTGTTCCTGAAAATAATAGTCTCATTGCACTTTGTCCAAAGAACAGCCTTCAGCCAAGGCTCCCCTACTCCTTTAACCCCGTTGGATGAAATACAATCACAGCAGTAGTGATATTCAAAATTCAGGGGGTCTCAGTTACTAGCAAGTTAAATATCAAGAGTCCTCCCCCCCAGGGTGTATTATAGCTTTCTCCCACCTTGTTCTCTAGGTGTTAGACTACAACTCTTATCCTCATCAGCCACTCACTGGGAATTATGGAGCTATAAACACAGGGAATTATAGAGCTACAATATATAACTATAGCTCCTTTCAGAAAAGGAACCAGGTTGAGAGAAGGTAATCTGTGATATTCAGCAGTTAATGGTACAGATGTTGAAAAGTGATAGATTTGCAGATGCTGCCTCCCACATTTGTTACCCTATTTCAGTGATGGCGAACCTTTTAGAGTCTGAGTGCCCAAACTGCAACCCAAAACCCACTTATGCATCGTCGAGTGCCGGGTGGGTGTGGCCAATTGGGTGGGCGTGGCTGCGGTGGTAATGGCAGACTGGGTGGGACTAAAAAGTTCAATCAATCAATTTCAACTTTGCAAGATCTTTTTTTTTTCCTGCAAGAAGTTGAAATTGACTGATTGAAAGGTTTTTTTTGCACACGGCGGCAGAGGCCTAAAGCGAAAATGTTTTATAAAACCCAGCTGAAGGCCTAGGACTGGGGCGATGGCGCGCGTGCCCACTGAGTGCCGCCTCTGGCATCCGTGCCATAGATTCGCCACCACTGCCCTATATTTTAAATCTTTCATTTTCTATTTAAAAGCTTTGCTCATGGATACTGTGAATGCTGTTGGTCCTACTCCAACATATCAGTGTTTCAATTCAGGGAAAGAACTGAGAAGTCTGCCAAATGTGGGATGTCCCCATTCCTTAATGAGGATGAGCTGAGAGGAATGCAAAAAGTCTCAGCTCTTTTACTTGTACTGACAGGAAAGTGAATAGAATTAGGCCAGGGATTGATAGCATTTGCACCTTATCCAGCTCACGTTTCTAAATGGATGCTAAAAGAACAACACTATCCTGCTTTTTCCCCTGTCTGTTTGGATACATTGATATTATCCAAGTCATGCCCAAGCCTTTCACAGAGCTTAGTTTAGTTTTTCTTAATAAACTAGCAAAGTAGCTGAGNGGAAAGTGAATAGAATTAGGCCAGGGATTGATAGCATTTGCACCTTATCCAGCTCACGTTTCTAAATGGATGCTAAAAGAACAACACTATCCTGCTTTTTCCCCTGTCTGTTTGGATACATTGATATTATCCAAGTCATGCCCAAGCCTTTCACAGAGCTTAGTTTAGTTTTTCTTAATAAACTAGCAAAGTAGCTGAGGTTTTATAAACAGCTCTAGTTGTACTTTGTCTAGGCAGAATGAAGCTCTCTTTTAAAAGACTAAGGATTCCTCAGTGAAATCTGTGGTGTCATTTTTGTGAAATCTTAAAGGGTATGTTAGAGAGAGCTAACTAAATAGGCAAACATGAATTATTTTCTCCTTAAGAGACATAGTTTTGCAAGCAGTTTTATTTGTTGTGTTGCAGTTGTTTTATCCCAATTTCTGTAGATAACAGGGTTCAAGGTATCTGAGACCTGCAGGAAATGTAATGAAAACAAGGAAAGAGTTCCAATATTTTTGCTTAATGGATAGAGAAGATGGTGGCCATCCTTGCACTTAAATTGATTTACTCTTCTTTCAACTTGAGAAAAGAATCAAGTACTTGATTATAAATCTCAGTTGGCTATTTATGATAGCAATCATCCCTTCAGAACTGTTCTTTGCTATTTCCCTCTCTGCCTATTTTAACCACTTCATTTTCCTTCTTGATCTTCATTGTCCTTATTATTTCATTGGGGGTGTAGTAAAAAGTTAGGTAGATTTTCCCCTTCAGAGAATGAATGGATAAGAATGGGGGGAATGCACGTGCACACATGCACTCATACACACACACACAACATATCTAAGCCAACAGAAGACCATTTGGGGACTGGTAAATTAGATTAGCTTGTTTTCCATTTCCCCCACTTTTATTGAAATGGTAAGCATATATTTTTTAATGTGTTGATAATGAAAAATATGCAGTCACCTGAGGGTTTCTTCCCCAAAGGCCAGAAATGTGAATATTTTGTGTTAAATTAAAATATTTTGCTGTCTCCTTTATCTCCAGTTCCTGGAGATTTTGTTATCAATTACTAACATAGCTTGAGTAGGAAACAAAACTATTTTGCATAATGTTGTGAAGAAACAGATTATTTTAAAGTTAAGTATTTAAAATTGCTTTTCCAAATGTGTTTTCCATTAAGCCTGGACAGCTGTTCAGAAAGGCTGACTACGGAGATTTTTAGGAGATTTATCCTATATTTCTTATCCCCAGAAAAGAATGAATCTAGTATTCTGTTACATCTAAATGTATTGTCTATATTATTTATAATTTATATAGATATTTATAACTACCTTCGGTGCTGATTCTCTGCAGTTTATATCAATTTAAATAGTTAAAATTAAATAACCCACCGACTGTTTTAATTACATGATAGCCCTGGTTTGTATTATTTTTAAATGCTCCCTAGTAGTACACAAATGATGATTTCCTACTGCAGAACTCAGCTTGAATGGTACAGTAGAATTTCATTAGTTGGAGGAAGTAGCCAGAAGAGAGAGAATGAAATAAAATACATAGATATTTATTTATTTAGAATAATTATTTTTTAATCAGTTTAGTATAGTCAAAAGAGCACATGAATAAATCTGTACTATGGAATATTAGTGGATCTAGCTCTTCTTGAAGAGGTAGCATCTCCAGGGGCCCAAGTTCTCAATTCTCAGGAGGCAGAAGTTGCAAATTTTGTAGATAAATCTTTATTGACATTTATGTATTTATAAAAATTTTATGACCACTCAACTCACTCATGGTGACTCTGGGCAGCTTACAGAAATAAAACCCCAAATACAAAACACAATAACCGTCCCAATCTCTCCCCCACCCCCAATAACAATCAAAATGTTTGGAGGGCAACGGTGAGCCTCCAGTTCATCTTTTTCTCTAATCTCTCTTTCACAACATTTTCCTAGCCAAATTTCAAATATATACCAATCAGACCATAATGATGAATGAATATAGTATTATTATTTACACTACACATGTATGTGCTTGTTGCAAAAAAGTATCAAATGTGAAAGTCATTTCTCTATAGATATGTAGAATTATGTTACTTCGGAGACACATCCTTGTATAGATTCAGTATGTCAAAATGCATTATTTCAAACCCATCAGTGTTAATTCTCTACTATTACTTGTAACAAATTCTAGGATGTGGCATTGATTATTTTTTTCATGTATGGCATCCGCATCAACACATTTATTTGAGCTATGTATCCATCTGTGTTTCTAAACTTTTTCTAGCTTAATACCTAGTGCCAGCGAGGTGAAATACCATTTTATCTAGTGAATAATGACAATAGGTTTATGAGAATTCTTCCCAGTGTAATGTAAGGATTTAGTGCTGGCCTTGAACTAGGATGACTTGAATCTGCTGTGACAAGAATCTGCCTGGGTGGCCTTGGGCATGTCAGTGTCTTTCAGCCTAGTCATCTTCATAACATTGAAAAAATAAAACAACTTCATTTCCATGGAAGTAAGGCAGAGAAGTAACCTGCAGTTAGCTGGGTGATAAGTGGTCAAAGGTAGACAGTTCATGTAACAATTGAAATTACCTTTATCATATAAAAATAAGTTTCATATCTGGGTAATATTATCTGAAATCAAAGTGCATTTTATTTGTATGCAGAAGCTGCTTATTGAAGCAAAGGGAAGAAATTCTACAAGACTGGTTTATCTGGCTCTTCATTATCACAGAAAACTCATTTGTTTGAAATTGCAGTAATGTTCTTTGTAACATTCAATAAGGAAGCTTATTCGAAGACCTGTTTGCCTAAAGTGTTTTCATAAGTTCCAGTGTCTTCTGAATCAGAGAGGAATCATTTTCTTTCTTTGCCTCTTGTCCTACCCAAATGACTCAGGGAAACAGTTTTTTTAGTAGAACGGGTCTTATCTGAAGTTAGTGCATAATAAGTGTGTGCAAAGAACTATCAAGAATTTTTAGAGGATTTGATGTAAAATGCTATCAATTATTTCTGTTTATATTGAACTTTCCTAAAACGTGCTATAGTTTAGATACCTGAAGTAAAAACTCTATTATTTTAGCATTTCAGAAATAATTTTCTCAGAATTGGAAGAACTTTGAAGGTGAAAAATAAGATCATAATAATAGCGAGGATGAAATAAATACAAAGGAAATGATCTTAGGTTGATTTTCCATAGTTAAGTATTTATTACTTTTAATTTCTTATTATTATAGTTGTAGTATTTATACAATCTCTAATATGTATAGAACATCTAGTCTGCACTTTAACTTGAAAAAAATATTTTGGGTGAAAATTGTGTTTTTAATCTCTTAAAGTTTAAGAAACAAAGATATAGAGTTTGGTAAGGTAATCTTTGTTCATAGCAAAGATTTGAACAACTAAGGATGTAAAAAGTCCATTTAAGAATAAGAAGTGTCCCAATATAATTTTTCCATTTTTTCCAGATTAGCAAACTATTCAGTGTATGTGTGTGCGCGCGCGTGTGTTTCAGTGTGGGTCTTCTTCCACTCCTGTTGCTTACAAAATAAAAACAATTGGTTTGAATAAGCTCTTGTGTAACATAATGGGTTTACCTTGTCTGAGGCACATGTCTTTAGTCTTTAATAACTTCTGCATGGCATTCAAGAATTTGAGAAAAATTGGGAGTTCAAGAGAAGCAGCATTCACCCAGTGTTTGTCTGGCCCCAATCTTGTGTTTTCAAAAAGCCTACTTTTTCATGAGGCTATGGGTCAGGTGATTTGCAACCCAACTTTTTGATCTATATTTTTGATGATGAGTTGTTTCCTTAAGGTGGTCCTTAGCAGTCCTACTGTTCTTATTTTTTTCTCTTCATTACTTCTCTCTCTCTTGTTCTTTTTAAAATTCTAAATATTATATTTTGTAAGCCACCTAGAGTTGCAACTGTAGTTGAGATGGCCTATAAGTTGACTGACTAAACAAATAAAGAGTCACATTTGTAATATGTACAGTTCTAGTTCATAGTATATTACCATAGAAGCAGTGATGATGAGTGGAAGAACAGAATCATTTATCATTTTTTCTTTTTCTAATTAACTGAACACTTTTCAGATTAGGTACTGAAATACAAATCTAGGCTTGCTGTTGTCATCCTGCTACTTTTTACAGAAAGAACAGTGGAAGACTATGAACTAGTCTTAATGAGCATTTCCAACATTCCTTGTAATTATTATATACCTTTTAGTTTTTTCCCCTCTCCCTTAAAGCATCTTAACAGCCATTCTTCTGCTGGTTCCTTCTCTTGCAGAAGATGCTGGTAAAGCAGCAGGACCGTCTGGAAGAGCGTGAACAAGACATTGAGGAGCAGCTGTACAAGTTGGAATCTGACAAGCGCCTGGTTGAAGTAATTCTAATTTACGTAAAGATAAAATCAAGAAGAATTCTGTTCATCTATCAAGAAAGTGCTCTTGATAGGGGAATTTCCAGTGGAGGTTTAGTCTTTGGAATCTCTACCAAATAAATGGCATACTCATATATTATTGTTCCTCCGTGCATGGAACAATTAGAGAATTTCCACCAGAAGCATTAATTCACTATAGCTCTTTAATGTTAATTATATTATTCCTATATGTCTTATTATGATATGCATGAACATTGGAAACCACTAATATAGAGGTATTTTCCATACCTTAGACCCTTTTTCTTAAGTGCCTGCCTTCCAGTGCAGCTTCCTCTCTCGATACGAATAATACACTGAATATGAGAAATAAAACAATTTTATTTTACTTCAGCCTCAAACTTCAGCTGATTGTTAGATGGGAAAATTGTCTTTCTAGCAGATTTGCCTGAGATAGTAGAGGAGCTGGGACTAAGGGGGTGCATTGATATACAACAGTGTGTCTGTGAAAAAGCTCTATTCACTGATCTAGGATTAATTTGGCCTGATCTTGATCAAGGACCAAAAGCAAAAATTATTTTCTTGTAGATGATGTTTTACAACTGCGATGTGCCATTTGCTAAGATGTGCACCCTCGCCACTCTGTTGAATTCACATCTTGAAGTAACTCTATTCTTTTAGCATTTATATAGGCCAATAGAACAACGCAAATGAAATGTGTAAAAAATGAGAGTGAAAATTGCCTAGAATAAATTTTCTGAATTCAGCATTACCAACACTATCCATTATGAGTGACGTAGTAAATAAATAAGAGAGGTCATTAACTTTGGGCACTCTTCTTTCTCTGTATCAATAGGAGAAGGTGAGCCAGCTGAAGGATGAGGTGCGCCTACAGTATGAGAAGATGCATCAGATACTTGATGAGGACCTGCGCAAAACAATGGAGATCCTTGACAAGGCCCAAGCCAAATTCTGCAATGAGAATGCTGCCCAGGTGCTGCATTTGAGCGAACGCATGCAGGAGGCCAAGAAACTGCTAAGCTCTGTTCAGGTCATGTATGACAAGACAGAAGACATCAACTTCATGAAGGTGAAAAGTGCGATGTGTTTGGAGTAGGAGAGATCTGGGTTGAGCACTTAGAATAAAAGGATTCAGAGTTTTTAAACAGTCACTTCAAGCCAGTACTGGGTGCATTAAGCTCAAAAGTTGTAACTTCATTTCTAATCTGTCTCCCATCCTGACAATAGAAATTCCTTTATTCTCCCCTCTCTTCATTATAACCTTTTGAGCTTGCATATGCTTTCTCCATCTTTTTGCATTTATTTTTCTCAAGTTACCCTGATGAATCCTCCATATTTACCTGGCGAAACTATATTATTTTAGATTTGATTAACTTTCTGTAGTTTTACTGACTTGTTTGTTTCATTATTTATGGCTTTTTTCTTTAATAATTGTGAAGCTTCTGCAGCAACACACAAAGATATTGTGGAAAGAAAGAATGAAAGAATATATGTTCCTCTAGAAAAGAGTGTGCAATTATTATTCCATTTCCCTGTTTGATATAGAAATGCAGTCGCTGTTTCTGCATGTTTAAATGCTGCTTTGCCCACAAAGGATGAGAATGCCCCCCCAAAGGTTTATAGAACTAATAAGAGAAGTAGAACAAAATTTGATAGAAAAATTCTGGACTATAGTAGGACAGGTCTTTCCTCTCAACTCTCATTAATAGATTTAAACATTCAGTATTCCAAACTAATGCTAAGATCCATACAGTTTCTGCATATGAAGAATTAGCAGTGTCAAAATTTAACAGTGGGAATTAAAGTTACTAAGAATTGAAAATTAGCCCATGTAGAAAATTATTTTATCTTTCATTTTACCATATAGGATACCACGGGGACATTCAAATGTGTGGTTAATCTTACCACTTGGCAAGGAGATAGAATTGATCAAGGACTTAATCAGTGATAAATGTTAAACTTGGATAGTTTGGTAGCATAATATTTTTTTAAAGTTCCTTCTTTCTTGTGTATAGATATCTATGAACAAAATATATGTTCTAGTTTTAAGTAGAGCAGAAGACTTAAATTGGACAAGTGCTAAACTATTTTATGTAGGATATTCTCAGCCAAAAGTATGCTGAATATACAGCAGAAAAGGTCATAATATAACAATTTTCAATGATTTAGGATGTTTCATCATCTCTTGACCTAATCTACCTCACATTATTATTTGGTAAAATGGTTTCCTAAATTACACTGTCCCGAGCTGCCTAAAAGAACTAGTTACCAGGGATATATGAATATCAGCAATATTACTCGTACTCTTGATTACATATAGCACAACAATCTTGTTGAATCTCTGGTTGCCCATTTATGGCCCCACAATTTCTCCTTCCTAAATAGATAAGATTGAAATTTTACTCAGTTACAACAGCAATGGGTACACTGTTGTGGAAGGGCCAGATTGAGGATGGATCTTCCTGGAGAAAATCTATGTAGTCACCAAGAGTTAACACTAACTTGATGGCACAAAATGACTATTTCTCTTTCAAATCCCTCTAAACCCTAAAACTCATACAAAATTCAAACCTATCTATTCTTATAATATTGCAGCATCAGCTATCACGTTTCATGCAGCTCTTAGACAGGATAGAAAGTTCTAATTCTGCCCACGGACAGAGATGGATTTAGATGGATATTTCAAATAACATTCCTTTAAAATAAGTTCGGGGATTCTATTGACTGCTTTTTTAAAATAGCTACATATCTGGTGTCCAAGAGATGTGTTGGGCTAGAAGTCCCAGCTGTGACAAATTCTGGGAGTTTTAGCACTACGTCTCAAAGGATATCAGGTTGAGGAAAGTTGCCTTAAGGATTAAGGCAAAGATAACAATATTATTACCTGCCATAAAAGAAATTGTAGTTAAAATAAAATAAAACTATTATAATTTTGGTCAAGTGGCCCAAGGGCAGAATTCAACCAACAACTTTTAGGTTTATGTATTTGGATTTAAGATTCAAATGTTTTTACCAGCTTATTTAAGATCAAGGATTTCCCTTGGGGTTGGAGATGCCCAGTCAACCCCCTTATTGGTTCCTAAATGTAGCCTTCTTAGGTCATACAACAGATGAATGAGTAAAAATATTACTTCAGACCTCAAATTCTGGATAAGGTTCCACTCAGCATTCTTGTCTAAAAATCTTTTCATGTATACCAAATGGCCTAATACTCAGTTTAGGAAGTTTCTTCACCTCATGAATATTAATGTCTCTATTAAAAAGAGGCTTCCTTGTAAATCTCAATAATTGATTGGCAAGAAATTTACATTCTACTAGAATATCTCATTAAATGGGTTGATACATCATATTGCACTTCCCAAACCAGACTACTAGAAGAATGGCAGAATGTGATTTTAAAAAATTATATGCCAGAATGTGAGGTTATTCTCAGCATTATTAATGTTCGGTAGATGCATGAAGCCAAGTTAGTGTGGTGAAATGAAAGCAATAGTGGTAATCTTGTGCTCTAAAATCCTGAGTCTATCTGTCATATACTACAACTAAAATGATAAAGACTAGACTCAATATAGTGCAGTAGATAAGGTTATTGGGGTTTCATCTAACTCAAAATATTTGCTTAGTAACTTCTGCTAGTTGTTTCAGAGAGAAGATTATTTGTAAGATTAATTAAATTTGTAAAATTAAAAAAGCTCTCTTGTTTTCATTGTTATAATCCAGGAGATTTTAGCAAATCTATCTAAAACCAAGAAGCTTTGTGTAAACTACTAGTATTTTTTGCAATTACCCTAAGGTATATTGTACACCACCGATTGAACTTGAATAGCTGATTCCATACCGATCCCATATATGTCAGTTACAACAGAGAAATGAAGGGGTATTGGTAGAAGCATAATGTAATACTGTATACCGGGGGGGGGGGGGGGAAAGTGGTAATATAGTACTTCAGAATGCTCTACATAATATTCTCATGAACTTTACAACAACCCTGAAAATCAATCCAGATTATCTTTTCTGAGAAGAAAAAATTGCTATCTACCTTGACAGAATTCATAATGGTGGTCACTAGATTCCAGAGTTTCAGCAGAAGTCATTCTTGTTAACTGAGAAACTTTGGAAAATGCAGAGAGTGAATCTGATAATATGCAAAACATACGACTCTTATGAGTCATGATACTTATCAAGTAGTTTGGTTATAGATAGTTGGGAATGAATTTAATAAATTTATATAATCAGTGGGAACACTCTAGATATCTGCAGAATTGGGAAAACGGAAGTTTATGTGCCATCAGAGGTCTATATGATTGACAACTACTGATTGTATTTCTTTATTCTTTCCTAGAATACAAAGTCGGTGAAGATCTTGATGGATAGGTAAGGAATCTATTGGCGGCAATTTGGGATTGCATGATAGAGGATGGTTTGAAATGCAGGAAATCCAGATAACCATCTGAGTAGCTGTAAAGATAACATTAACAAAACTGATTTCTTTCCTAGGGTCGCCGCCATTATTATAACCATGAGTTATTGTTGCACTGTAATGGAACTCTGTTGTCTAGTTTACTGAGAATATAAGAAAATATAGGAATATAAGAAAATGACAACTATATTTCTCAAACATGAGAAATACAAGTTTTGCCTTCTGCATTGATGGAACTAAGTTATGGGTTTTGGGGGGGTTGTGCTTTAGTTTCTGCTGTACCCTTGTGTTACTTGGGTCCACTTAAATCAGAGCCAAAAAAAAGGTGCTTTGAATTATGCCCTGTATCTGCAAAACCAGAGAATCTCATAAATAAACTGTTCTCTGTTAGTAGTGACAGAAACATGTAAGAAAAAATATTAGTTTAGATGGTGTTTGGCAGTTGAGAACGCCATTTTCTTAAAAAGACCTGGGAAATCTTAAATTTACAGAATTGTTTTACAAGAAAAAAAGATATGTGGAGGAGAGAAAGTTCTTCTTAGGTATATAAGGGTGGGGGGGAGTTTGCCAGAATCCACTGGGAGAGAAATTTTTGAACCATTGAGGCTTCCCTCAAATTAGCAGAAGGATGGAGCTTTAACAAGAGGCACTGTGGATATTTTTCCAGCTGGCTTTCGTTAAAAAAAATACATTGTAATAGATTGTAATGCTCGTTTTAAGGACTCAGAACTGCACAGGAGGCAGTCTGCCCCCTCCTAAGATTGGCCACCTCAATTCCAAGCTCTTCCTGAATGAGATTGCCAAGAAGGAAAAACAATTGCGGAAGCTCCTGGAAGGTGAGTGATGCTTCCCATGACTTTTCATCATTTATATATTCACTACTGAATTTCCATTTGCATGAATTGGGGACAGAGTGTCTTTTCAGCTTATTTTTGAAAATTGGAAACCACAGGAAACAGGGTAACGGAAGTGTGACATCATATATGTGAGCAGACCTTTTTTGGTTTGGGGGTATTGTTGGATTGAGTTTTACATCTCTTCCCCTAGGAATAAGTAAGAGTTTGCACACCATGTTCACAGATTTGCTTTTATATTTCAAGGAAATAATCCCCGGAGAATCTGGGTTTTTATAGAATAGGGATTTTAAATCAGCCAATGACTTAATAGCTGGCCATCAGCACCCTAATCAACAACTAAAAAGCCACACACAACCAAGCACCACATAAATATTATACATTGAATAGCCCAAAGTGCATATTCTACTACAGCAGGGGTGTCAAACTGCCGGCCCACGGGCCAGACACGTCACAAGGAAACCGCGCCCATCCCATTGCCGGCAATGGGGGAAAAGTTCCAATACGTCGTGCGACGTCACGTGATCGACTCAGATTGGGTCCCGATCTTAAATCTGTACATGGTTTTTCAACTATCTATTTTGGGGGGGAAATTAACATTTTACTTTTGTGTTATTTCTTTTAATTTGTCTTGACATTCATTACAGTGAGCTGCTTTTTTAATTGGCAATTTAATTTATTTTTATTTTAAAGGGTTAGAGGATTGTGGCATGGATGTGATACAAAATGATTTTCTTCCCACAATATTTTCACTGTATATTGTTAGTCCCGGATCTGCTAAGATTAAGATAAACTTTAGAAACAGAAGACATTCTGATTGTTTTTAACACAGAGGTCTTAACATTAATGGAAAAATAACTCAATCTGATGAGTTATAACCTCAATCCTTCCAATTGTTGTTAGACTCCCAGCTCTCACAATTTACCATTTTGATTGGTAAATTGGTAATCCAAAAGCTTTGCAAGGGCCATAGAATTCCTACTCTGTCCTGTAGAGCATGGCCTTAATGCAGGAAAGAAGTTAAAGAAGTACAGTCTCTTTTATTTAAGATATAGTCCAATAACTGCTATAATGCTGACCCCCCTCGGTAATTCTGTAACAACCAATGTGATTTTTATTATTATTTATCAGGTACCTGGGGGTGAGGAGGCTGCTATTTTCACCAGTTGTAGTTTGGTTATATTCAGTTAACACTTGGAATGGCTGTTAATGGGTTAAAATTTATGAGACAAGGGCTGAAAAAGGGGTTATAAATGTGTTGCCCCTAGGCTCTAGAATGTTGATATGGATGGCATATCTATGCTACAAAAATGATAAATGGTCAAATGTTTTAAGATTTCAACATTTATATATTGAATCTTAAAAAATTTCAAGTGAAAATGATCAAATCCTATGAGATTTCAGTATTCTCGTTAGATTTCATCTAATTATACTGATCAGTGATGTCTGCATTACTGCATGAGATCATGCTATGGTGACTGAAAAGGTTACCAATTCCTAATTTATATTTGCGAATGATAATTTTATAGTCTCTATTTATATGGGAATATTTGTATATCAGAATATTTCCATGAGATGACATTAGATAGCAAATGTGCTGAGTGTAATATGAAATGTTATATAGTCTCTCCAAATATATTTTCATAGAGATAATTCATTAGAAAATGACAGTATATTACCTCCAAAATTCTTTCTAAACCACTCAACCCATTAATGTTAAATAATAATAATATATCTTGCCACAATTGCAGACTTCCTGATTATTTATGCACATTATTATTACATGGACATATAATAACATGGCCCTTTCTTTGAACAAAGCAAAGAGTTGAGAACTGCATATGTGAATCTGATAGAAGTCAGTTGGAAGGGTGACACGGAAGTATGATTTGCAATTTCTTTTATTCTATTTTTAATATAGGTCTTACTATTGTTCTGTGTTTTATATTTTGTATTCTGTTATGACCTAATAGTTAATCAATAAAATGTTACTATGTATTATCTGAGAGTTATTTTATGTTAGCTTAATATTGTTCTGAAATTATAATCATATTGAAAAGAGATACCTTCTTTACTTACTGACTCTGCCCAATCCATTAGTTATGTAATAATAGAATTTCTATACATTTTAGGTAAGACCATATTATCAAAGATTTCCATTGAGGCCAAAATCTGTGTGTTTTATGTATCCAAAGCTACCTTTTACCATTACTAGTAAATGATTCATGCTCAAATGATTATGGGCTATAGAATCAACAGTTGGGCTAAATGCAATGTATATTACTCATAAAGGACAATTTCCAGGCATTTGGGGCATCTTGAGGTTCTTCATAAAATGTTCGTTTCCATTTCTGCTTCCATTTTTATATATGCTGGATAATATTTGAAGAGTGCACCATGCATGAAAACCTAATCTTCAGAAGATGAAAATATATCAAAAATGCATTTTCTCTGAGTTTCCTGGCCTTCAGTGAACTATTTCTTGCTGGAATCATATAAATAGTGTTTGCTTGTTAATGTGTACGTGTCCTAGATTACATACTTCTGGCAAAAGTGCACAGTGTAGTATTTCCTATTTAACCTAATAGGACATTTTTTTTATTCATAAGTCTCCAAATGGTACATGTTAAGTTGAAATTGTTTGATATTTTAGTGAATAAGAAGCTGCCGCAGATCAGATTATTTATTTTCACCACATAATCATTAGTCACTTAATCTGATTGAGAAAAGATAAGTAGAAAAATAAGCTAGAAATAATGAGCAACAAGTTGTAGGTAATACAAGAGTCAAATTTGGCTGCTCCATGAATAGAATACTGGCTCAATGATAGGAAGTTCCTCAAGGTTCCAAAATTGTGTGTTGCAAGGATGAGACTGGACGATTGGAAAAGCATTTTACATTCATCTGTTGTTGGGGAAATTACTATGAGAATGTACCCTAGCCTTTTCAGGATTAAAAGCCCTCATTCCATTTTATCTTGATATAAGTGAAGAAATTAATACATTGGAAAGCATAAACCTTTGAGCCCATTGTTCTGGGTTCCAGAAATCCAGTTTCTGCCTCAAAATTATATTTGACTTTGTTATGCGTATTGGAAAACACTGCATGTTAACACCATCTTCAGGGTCTTTCCTGCAGATTATAGATAACAACATTTAGTGAAAAATATTTCCTCTTTCTATTTGTTCATTATAAGAACTGAAGGCCAGCAGACATCTCCATCTAAATCAGGGGTAGTCAACCTTGGCTCTTTTATGACTCGTGGACTTCAACTCCCAGAATTCCTGAGCCAGCACAGCTGGCTCAGGAATTCTGGGAGTTGAAGTCCACGAGTCATAAAAGAGCCAAGGTTGACTACCCCTGAATTCTAAATGGAGGAGGGGCCCCTAGAATTACTTTTGTGGAAAGTATAAAAGGAATAGCTGGAATAATCGGGTTCTTTTCCTAGTTTCTATTAGTTTTGAGATCATGTCTGTCTTTGGCATTATCTGCCAGAGTTGATTATATTACCAGCAAATATATGGATCTGTGAAGCTATAGTAATCACTCACCTGAAAAAGGAGCGTGACATTTAATGGAGATGTCACCAATTTTCTCTGTTTCATTTCAGGTCCCTTCAGTACCCCTGTGCCATTCCTGCAGAGCATCCCTATGTACCCCTGCAGCGTCAGTAACTCAGGAGCCGAGAAACGCAAGCACTCCACAGCTTTCCCAGAAGCCAGCTTCTTGGAGCCATCCTCGGGACCCGTTGCCAACCAGTACGTCAGCCAGGGGGCTTCGGCTGGTGAAGGCCAGTCTGCACAACCCATGGTGCCTTGTAGCTCCACGCAGCACATAGTGGGACTCCCCAGTGGCCCCCAACCAGTTCACTCCAGCTCCATGTTCAATCCTTCTCACTATCCCAACAGCACATCATCTCAGCAGTCCGTGCTGTCTCAGTATGGTGGGCGCAAAATTCTTGTCTGCTCAGTGGACAACTGTTACTGTTCCTCCGTATCTAATCACAGTGGGCATCAGCCCTATCCACGATCCGGCCACTTTCCATGGACAGTGTCATCACAGGAATATTCCCACCCACTCCCACCTGCTCCATCTGTACCTCAGTCGCTTCCAGGATTGGCAGTGAGAGAATGGATTGATGCATCTCAGCAACATGGACGCCAGGATTTCTATAGAGTTTATGGTCAGCCTTCCACCAAACACTATGTCACCAGTTAACCATCTGGTCTTGGTAAAATCCTGTTGATTTTTGAATTTTTTTAATCTAGTTTTTGTTGTTTTAAATCAAATTCATTTCCATCTATCCCTAGCACATGCCAGATTCAGAGTGGGGCATTGTTGTCATCTATTATTTCTAATTTAATTCTTTAAAATTCCTTTCTTTGTATCAGGTTGGGGATGGGAAACTGATGGGAAAAATTAACAAGAATTTCAGTCAAGTATTTGCTTTGGATCATGTGACATGCTACTTTCCTGAGGGGAAAGCTTAAAGGGACAGATGATCCTTTTTATTTCAAAGTCTGGGCTCTTTGGTTTTCTTTTTAATTATTTTTTCCTTCCCATTTTTAAGACAAATTTCTATCATTGATTCATTAAGAAATGACACTTGTAGAGGTTTTTTTAAGGCTGATTTTTTTTGTGTGTTAAAAGGCCACGTATCGTACATATTGGCATTTTTTTCTTCTTTCAGAGATTTGTAAATACACAATGGCAGGAAATGAAATGCACAAAAAAGGGAAAAGAAACTTAAAAAAAAAATTAAAAATCTGTTTTAGTTTCCAGGAGGGAAGTGTGTGCCTAAGTACACACATGGCTTCCTGTGTTTTGTTGATGCAACTTCCTCTAACAAGCACTTTGTATTAAAAAAAAAGGACTTCCTGTTATAAGATGCAGGTATTTATTCTGTAACCAATTTTAGAACACACACACAAAATATTCAAATAAATGTGATCACTTAGTGCAATGCCTGGTTCTGGTTTGCCTGTGTGGGCATTACTGTACCCAACTGTGTCTGACAATAAGGATATGTTGCTCAGAAAGGAATCCGATAGCCTTTAAAAAATAGATCACACTCTTCTTTGTCTATGCATTCCCTTGGGAATAACTCTAAATAGATACTCAGTAATGGGGTAAACATTGAAAAAATGGGTTGAACTACAGTATCTGGCAGTATCCTATTTCTTATTCAGTGAAATAGGAATGTCATTTCTTTTTGGATGTAATGAAAACATATGGACCAAACATGAATCATAACAGTAGTTCAGAATAAAAAAATACATATAATGTATGGGTGCTATAATTAAGAATGATATGCACATTGCATAATGGTCAGATTTTGCTTCTTATTTGCTAAAACCTGGTTAAAATCTAAAAATGTGAGATTTGCAAATTAAGAAAGATATGGTCATATTAATTTGATAATCAATGCAGTGCCATATTTTGTTTCTTGGGGGTATCTCTTTCATTTAAAACAAAAGTATCACATTCTAAGCTTTGTCAGAGTTATACCAGAGGTTCTGCTTTTAAACTAATAATGATTGTCTATATATTTTGGCTATAGCACATTTATGCAACAAATCTATGCACACTTCCACAACATTTGATTTCTAAACTCAATGGCATATGCTTCTACATAGACATGTAGAGGATTTTACTGCTTTTTTAAAAAAAAAAATCTATGGTTTAGAGCTGCTTTCTATTGGACATTTTTTTTGAACCAATCTTCTCAATCTATTTCTCTTCAGATGGATTAAAACTCTCAGAATCCCCAACAATTGAAAATGCTGAATGGGAATTCCAGGAGTTGCAAATGTCCCCAGAGGGAAAGGTGGGCTTAGATTCTTTGAGGTCGAATTAAAAAAAAGATTCCTTTTACCTTTGTGCTTGCTCTTGCCACATCTGTTATATAGGAAGTACCCTGATGGAGGTACTATTCTCTGGCATTTTTTTTTAAAAGGCACAGAATTTATTTTTATAAAGGGAGAGACAAGAAATCCACAGCTAGTACCAACATCAGCCATTCGGATTTATTTATTTATTTACTGGGACTTAGATGTTTCTCCAATCTAAACAGGGCTCAGTGGCATACATTCTTCAAAAGAAAATTAAAATAATATCAGTGCAATAAAAAGCAAACAAGCCTAGCACCCAAAATGCAATAACAGCAAACAGGAGGCTCTCTTTATAAGAAATCTGCTCCAAAGTTATTTGGAAATAGCCTTATTTAACATCTCTCCAGCATTCACCCCTTCATTGTCTATTCTATCAAACAATGTGGGAGTTAATACATTATATGATATAAACATAAAATGAATCCCTTTTTATTCACAGGAAAAAAACTAACTGATCAGGACTCTGGCAGTACCATTAACGTCTAGATTTGTTTAATTTTGTCTTCTGTTTGATATATGAAAAAGACAAAATGTTTGCTGGAAACTGATAGACCAGTGTGTGGTTTCCCCTGGTGAAGAGCTTAGCAAATAGTGTCTTTCTTCCATTGACATTAGTTAAATAGCATTTAATTTCACTATTTAAAGAAAAAACATTATTTAGATTTTAATGTAAAATCATCTTGTTCATCAGTTCTGTTTACCAATTTTGATTGCATATCAACTTTTGATCAAACGTTACTTCAAAGTTTTGTAATATTCAGTGGTGGCTTAATGAGGGACTAGATAATCATCCCAGAGTTATTTTAATTTTAGATTTGCAAGATAATTAAAAGGTCAGGTTTTTTGTTTTAAAAAGCAAATTACATCTGTCACAGGCCTGTCATTTTTTTACATGCAGAGGAGCATTAATTCAACACAAAGTGTGGACAATGTATATGGAATGCAGATTTCACTTTAAAACAGTACTCTAATGTTATTTATTCTGGAGGTCCAAATAGGAAAGGACATATGGACGACATGCACAAATATCTTTTAGTTCTTAAACCTTGATCCTATTAAATGGATTGGACACAGACCTTCAACACAGACGTGGATCTCCTGCCATGGGCTACATGGCCTTCAAATTCATCTATAAGATTTGATGTAGCCTAAGAAACTCCTTAAGGTCCTGTTATTGGTACTGTTGTAAAATGACAAAAAGCCATAAACCTACAGAAGACACTCAATCATTCCTGCACACATTGTTTACCTGTGTGTTTTTGCTTTGGTGGAAAGTAACACTTCCTCATAGAACCGGTACTCAAGTGTTCAGAGCTGAAGCAGGAACTGCTCTTTTCAAAGAAACAAGTTTTAATCCTGACTCAGCTTGATGAAAAAGATCAGCTGCATCCTCAGGATCCAGTGCTTTTGTCAAAAAGTACAAAATAGCATTGTACTTCCACAAAGCAAGTTTATCTCTTTCATAGGTCACCTGCAGATACTATCACAATGCATAGAAAACGGAGTGGGGAGCTTATGTCTCTCCGATACAATGCATTTTCTTCCTCTTGATTTCCTGTGGACACTTCTGGAAGATGCATTACTTCTAGACTTGATATTATATTGAGAGTTGCCCTGCATATGACTCAGAACAGATTCTTTCATATGGAGTTTCCTACAGTCTACTGTGATACAGTGAATGGTAACCTTAGATTAATTCCAACTCTTTCTTCAGGCAGACCTCTATATCAAAAGGCATTGAAGACTGCTGTGTAAACAAACCCCCTTTCATGCCCATCTGAGCACGCTAGATAAAAAAAACAGCAACTTTGGATTTCCATTTGTAACCGGACAATGTTGAAAAAAATATTGGTTCTCATTGATATTATTCCAAAGGCCACTATTCAGTAAAAACAACAACAATTGTTTATACAGGATGTTTATGAAGTAAATTACAGAGGAAGCAATAACGTACATTATGATACTATACAAAAGAGTTATTTGTTTTATTTTCTTCTAGAAGTACTGCTTTTCCTCTTCCTGTTAAGAAGGGCACTTCTGACTTTCATATACTTAGGCACTAAACAGTGCAACTTTGTGCATGTCTCTCGATCAAATTTGGCAGAATGCACAAACCATAATGCCATTCTAGTTTTCTGCATGTTAAAATATTACCATAGGGGTAGAATTTTATTAGATGCATGTTTCTGAGGAAGAAACAAAGGATTGTTGTACCTGACAAGGCTTTGAAGTGTAAGAGTATCATCAGTGCTGTCTTCTTTACAAAGCCACCTGGGAAAAGGTTGTTTATTTGCTAGAATTGTGATGGATAGTGAGTATAACTTAGTGCAAAGTTGGGCAACCAGGGGCCACTTTTTTGTAGTGTACAAAATCTCGTTTTATGTCTGAGTGATATAATTTCTTGTCATTTGGAGATGAGTAATTAAGAAACATCCATGTAAGAACTCTAGCGCTGCCCCATGCGTATCATGCAGCTCAACCTGCTCTGCATCATTGTCTGTTCCATTGCAGCTCTTCCCCAAAAATATTTTATGCGGCTCCAAGCACCAAGTTTCCTCACATGTGCAAAACAGGATCTATGGAGTGAGTGGGATTTCCAAAAGAAGTAGATAGAAAAAAAGACTAGATTAAAGACTGGCTTCAGTAGGGAGGAAAAAAAGTGTGCAATAATATTTATTCATAGTGTGAAAAAGTAGGATGTAAAATAAGAAAGACTTTCTATAACCTACAGCTGATGACCTTCCTAGAATTAGGATATTTTTCCAGCCACACTCTTAGTTCTTGAATCAGTGAATGCATTAGTCTTATTTCTTTTTATGAGCCTAATCAATTCACAGCAGGGGCTGCAGCGGCAGAATGACATTTTTGCTAAATATGCATGCTGTTTTTGTTGTCAGAAGAAAGGAGATAACTTTGCTAAGAGATCTTGCAGAACTGAGCCTCATGGAGCTGAGTATAAATGGTCTGAACAACCTTGTCCTATTCAAATGCTCTAGGAATATAAAAATGGAATCAGTACATGGCGAAAAGACCAAAAGAGCTAGCTCTTTCATTATCCAAGTAATAACTGTACCTTCCCTAGAATAAATTCAAATACTCTTTTCTCTTTATAGTATCTTGCAGCAATAACATGCAATACAGTAATATAAAAATAAAATACCTTTGCTTAAGATTCAAGCCAGTGAAATACGTAGGTGAAAAGATCCATAGTTCAAATTTCAGTACTCACTTTTATTACCAGGTCAATTTAGAAAATAGTTTTTAAGGGTGTTTCCTAGATCAAATAGTGTAGAAAAAACTGACAATGTTTTTCATTGGCCCATTAGATGCTATACTTTAAAAGCATAGAAGAACAATCATTTTCTCTCTCCTGTGAAGATTTCTTCCTTGGGACTATTTGAGGGTAGATTCATCAAACTGAAATTTTAAACAAAAAATGCCTTTCTAGGTGAAGCAAATGCACTTTGCTAATACAGAGTTGTCCAGCAAACCTCAAGTAAGAATAATAATCAGCAGACATAGAAGAATTAGTGATCAACTTGCTCTCGATTGGAAACTGGTAATTTTATTCTTCCTGGATAGCTAACAGTAGAGAGAGGGTTTATTGCCTATTATGGTGCTTTGAAGGTAGGGAAATAGTTTAGCTGAATGATTTATGTAAAACATCCAAGAATACGATCTGGTTTCCATATTTCCATCTTTTACTGTTGGGTTGAATGCATGGCCTATGGTAAAGTTGTTACTAGAAAATAACTTGTAACATTGGAAGATATTTTAACTTCCTTGCTACCTTGAGGTAGCATGGCAGGATCTTACTAAGAGATAAGGTAAAGGTGAAAAAGTTAAAACTCTGGAAAACAGACCATAGAATGTCAGTGTCTCAAGAAAGCTTGCTGAGTCTGACATGGCAATGGAATCTGCATTATTTAGGCCAACTACATTAGAACTGTACGATTGCAGCTCTAATATATATCTGACAGAAAGAACTGCCTAACTAGCCTTCAAAAGGTAATAAAAATCCTAGCTCATCATTCTGCTGCAATCTAAATCATTTATAGACTGTAAAGTATGTGATAAATCTGTTGAAAAGGAAAAGGGGTGGCCAGGTTGAGAAAAGAGGATTGATTTATTAAGACTGAAATGGTGGCATTATCCAACTTCTTAGTATGTGGAAAGGGGAAAAAGATTGGAGGACCTCCATATACTTTATGAAGTCCCACCCACAGTGTTCATTTCTCATCACAGCAGGTCTGCTTTGATGCCATATTTTTAAGAAAATGGAACAGTGACAACATAACTTAGTACAGGTACAACCAACACAAGGATAGACAATGTTGAAATCAACTCCCACTTTATCCTGCATCACTAGTGGTAAGAGATTTCGGCAGCTGCAGTCCAGCATTATACATGCAAAGGCTCCACTCTATACCTGAAGGGCAACTGAGGCCAATTCAGAATAAAAGTCCACGAGAAGTGCCTCATCAGAAGTATCCTTTTTTATCACATAGATTATTTCTTTTTATATATATAAAATAATGTTGGATTTGAAGGATAAAACTGCTCAAGACATCTTGTTCAACTTAATATGCCAGTTCACTATTCAGGAACTCAAGGCACTCTGTAGCTGGTGGGATAGCATACATAATTTCACAACAATTGTCAGGGTCCTGCAAATTCAAATCTGGATTGATCTGCAGATTATGCACTGTTAAGTTTGTTTCTTTTTCCTCTCTCTGACCCAAATGTAAAATGTATCTTAGGGAATGAGGTCCTTCCAAACAGAGGGAATGCCTGTTCAAGGGTGACAAATTATCCAACTACATCCATGAAAATGACTTTGTGAATTGTTTAGATGTGATATACATAAAGAGTACACATATAGATAAGATAAGATAACCTTTATGATCATTTTTATACTGTGGGCACAATGGCACACATCAAAAATGAAATTTAGTTGCCCGCTCTCAAAGTGAAACACATACATGACACACCTATATAGTTGTCTGGGACCTGTTAAAGATACAGCATAACTGTCTTCGACCTATTGAGCTAGCACAATATAGAATACTGTCCTTGCCTGTATCATTCATTCAATCAAAGAAATTGCAAACTTTCTTCAAATGCTCTCTTACCTCTTTAAAGAAAGTGATACTATCCAGAATATTGCTTGTGTTAGGCACAAGTGAAAGGAATGTTAAATAAATGGATTAATATACACAGATAGTAAGAATCCATATATGAATAAATACATAAATGAATGATTTAACATAACATGAACATGATTATTCTTGAGATGAACTTACATACTTCTTCCCTAGTATGCCAGCTTAAAGATGGGGGACTTGGTTTTCGCCAGACATTTGGAATACCAATTCCTATCATCTTTGACATTGACCAAGCTACCTGGAAATATAGTCCCAAATTGTCCCTTCCCAGAGCAATGGCATTCAACACCCTGAAATAAAGTATAAGGAAATCACAGGTTCCTGGGCAATGTCCGAGACAAGGAAGTTAAGAGGTCACAGTTTGTTCTGGAAGGCTGCTATTACTGAAAAGAAATGTGATTACCAGCTCTAGATGTGATTTAACATCAGCATCAAGACAGTACTTTTCAGTTACCGGGAGAGATTGCCCAAACCAAGAAATGCAGTTCAAATTTTTGTAGCTGTTTGGTTGCATCCTTTCTCCTGCAACAAAGCATCATGCATGCTTCTTCAGTGAGGAACTTGCAATAGTTCTGTCTGTTGCAAACAGCAAAAAGAAAAAGCAAATGTTGAGCTTCACTGGGAGTTTACTGAATACATGGACAATCATGCAGTTTAGCACTGTCAACTTTGGGGACGCTTTCCTGTTTGCTAGTGAATTGCCCGATGACCCTTACGTGTGTACTAATCCGGCACAAACCTTCGCTTCTAAGTCCAAACCAGGTTGCCAGGTCCTCAGCCAAGTGCCCCCACCTTTATACCAAGTACAAGCTGTGATTGGTTTTCCCTGATCTGGCAACTAACTAGTTATTACCAGCTCTAGATTTTTTTTTTATTTTTTTGGGAAAGGAAGCCATTCTTTCCTTGTTAATTGATTTTGGATGTCTGTGGGAAGCGGATGTTATTAAGAAAAGCCTGGGCTTAGCAATAGCAACATCTTAATCAAATACCATAAAAGGGTGGAGCCCCTGTTCTTCACTAGAGAAAAGTATCTGTTCTATCAACAGACGCTTCTAATGTGCCAGGCCAGATAGTCAGAAGCCAATGAATCCATTGCCCTGGAATGACTCCATGCAACAAATAGTTAAGCCTCCAAGACGTTTAATGCAAAGCGTGCCTCCCTGGAGGAGAGTGCGGGGGTTGCTGCTTGTTTTTCTCAGGCGGTACAGATGTGCCAGAACATACAGCTGTGCACATTGAGGATTCAGAAATGGAGAATGAGAGCCTTTGTATTTCATCAGTATTCTTTTGCAGTCTTTGTGAGGCAGCAGCAGCTTCTAGCTTCCTCCTGTTCCCCCAGTCACAGATCCAGCCAGAATCTCTGCTTTTGGTGGCCAAAGGAATCTCTGCAGCATTCAGGGTTTCCTGCTGTTTGAGAAATGCCCCCCCCCCCCACCAGGGCAAAACTTAAACTGATTTCCCCGTTTAAAAAAAAAAGTTGTGTATTTACACATGGATATATGCAAATTCACATACAGACAAGACGTTTCTAAGGAAATTGTCTTACAATTGTGCTCTAAAATATCCTGGCTTTTATTAGCTAAATTGTCTCTCAAACTATTTACTGTAATACAAAGATTTTTCAGTACTATAAACTAAGGATTAAGGCAGTGCTAGCTACAAATGTAACCTTCATTTTCTATAAAAAGCACCAGAGTTGTAGTTTGGGAGAGCAATGATAATTCTATGCTACAAATCACTCATTTTGATGTAATTCTACCAATTTTCAAATCTATACATTGGTCAGAGGGCCTTGGGTTTTTTTTTCCATTCATTACTATTCCGGACCTATTCATCTCTTTGCAAGTTGGATCAATTCTGACAAAATAACAAAGAATTGAACTAGAAGTCTTGAGTCAATAGATTAAATCATGGGTGTCCAGTCTTTGGCTTGCCTGAGCTGCTATGAGTGAAGAGGACTTATTTTAGGCCACATATAAAATATATAATATAGTTAATATATATAAATAACATGTAATGTTACAAGTTTACAATCTTGTGGGGCTGCATTAATTGCTGTCCAAATACAGCTCTTGGGCCATGGGTTGTACATGTCTGCTCTAAATTATATTTAAATGTTAAGCCTTTTTCTCAGTTTGGTGACCTCCATGTAGGTTGGAACTGAAAATCTGGTGGGCCATGATGGCCAAGAATGCTAAAGTCTTCAGTCTCACCATACCTGGAGGGTGTAAGGGAAGGGAAGGTGTTCATCATTTGTGCCTTAATACTGGGTCACCCTAGGACATAAATGCTGGGCATAAGAAGCTTTCCTGAAAAACTAATCTGCAATACATTCATTTAACCACAATATTCTGATTTTAACAATTATTAGTGCTAGGTTGTCCTTAAAGCTACCTTTTCCAGCATGAATTCTGTATTAGAAATTCACCAGCAAAGCACTGCACCAATCCTTATATAGCTGTAGCATGAATTAAATTGCTATTAGTTCCTTTGCTTCAAGATGCATGCTTTAACTTTTTATTATTTGCTTCATCATAGGTGATCACTTACAACCTCTGGGTAATTGCTTAACAGCTACAGTAATACACAAATGGGTTATGAATCTCAGCTGTTTCCAGCCTCTATAATTTCTGCAGTGCTTTGGATGTCAATTTCCATAATTCCCAGCCAATACCATCTTTCCATTTATCATTTCTGGAGGGTACCAAGATGGTGAAGGCTATTTTATACAAGCAGGCACACTAGGAATTCCTACTGATGTAGTAGACATCATCAGCCTCTGGTTTTGATTTCTTACTAGGAGAAGCTGGTTTTGATTTCTTACTAGGTCTGCCAGCCATCTTTAAGATCTTCCAGCATGATCCAAAAACAGCTGCTGAGCATCTGCGTGGCTCATAACAGTCCCAATAAAATGTAGCCATAAAGCACTTCCCAAGATGTCTGATTTCAGCCCAGATATACCCAAGAGCTTACAACATAAGTTCTTAGTCCCTCAGGGGACAATATACTTCTGCCATATTCTATTGAATATAGTAGTATTAATGATACCCAGGAAAGAATTTAAGAGAAAGGACCCAACGTTATTCGGAATCTGGCAGGAAAAAACAAATTGTGCATGGGATGGGAGGTGTAGGAAAAACTGGGCCATCATATAGAGCGGGAAATAGAACTAAAGGAGGACTGTGAATGAATCATAGGCATGCCAGCGTGGGAACAGGGCTGACCCGAGATCCTTTGCTGCCTGAGTCAGAGCTGCAAATAGTTCCTGCCCATGACTATTCCCCATTCAACTCAGAATGCCTATAATCAAAGACATCCATGTTGGTTTTGGCCCTTAATGAAAAAAAATTATTGACACCCTTCTCTCTCTTGGTGAAATGCAATTACAAATTAAATAACATAATTTGATGATTTTGACTTTTCACACTATCCTACGTCTATTGCATAAGGCAGCTGCTTGTCTGCTTAGCAGCACTCCAGTTTTATAAGGTAGTAAGATGATTGAAGGAGAAGTTACTATCCACATTTCTTGAAAGATATATGTGATAGCGAACATTTAGGATGATTTGATTTTTTAAAAAACCTAGTTTATTATCAAACAGCCATCCAACTCACACACAGTGACTCTGGGCAGCATACAACATTAAAAGTCCACAGTTAAAAATTCATAATTTAACCTATTATATAATATTCTAAGACCTAACCATAGGTCAGGTGAAGTCTCAAGTTTGCCAAATTTATCTTCATTTCCTGTCAAAATGATACTTACTGGTAAAAGTTTGGGATATTATCTTGAACAGTTGGGAGCCAGAGACTCTAAAGAGGGTCACTTGTCCAATATATACCACATGCTTTGATCAGCTTTACAGTTCTCTTTCTTAACCTTCTCAGTCTGGGAGTTTGCTTATGGACAACTACCCCAATAAGACTTGCTTAGTGCTTTTTTGTGTGTTTCCCTTTTTCCTCCAGGAATCTTAAAAATTAGATTATTTCTGTTGTCTTAATTTCTTGATAATATATTATGGTAGTATGGTTTTTTTTGCTCTCATACTACATATAGTTTTATTTATGATTTCATTGCCTTTTATTCTTATAATAAGCTTTTTAATCCTGATATTAGTTGGGTTAAATCTATGTTCAATCAATAAATGTTAAAAAGAGCCTTTTCATGCTGAGGAAATCTATACGCTATTCAGTACATAGTTTATAATATGGTAAAGATTTGTGAAGAGGTAATCAAAAGTAGGCTGACAAGATAAATGAAGGGTGGTGCCAGCAGCGGCTGGACTTCCACGAAGAGCAATAACAAAAAACAGATTTGATATACATAAAAGAAACCATTTGGGGCCACCAATTGTGAAGAGGAGACAACACTCAAAATCTGCCCTCCCACTTTTAGACCAAGCATAAATATTCCTCAATATGAATTGTATTTCAGATTATTATACAATTTAAAACATAGCTTCAGCAAAAGCTTACAAAATGCAATGTTTTCCCCTTTTTTAAAACATAATTTTATTAGATTTTTTTTTAAAAGATGAAAACTAAAAAAACCTAATATTTAAGATAAGAATTTAATCAAAACTAAAAGTGTAGAAAAAGTACAATGCAACACAAAGAAATGACTTCTTGCTTTCTTTTACAACAGATGAATTTAAATCAATCTCTTATTCTAAGGTTTCAGTATAACTTTCATTGTTTCTACTATCTACTCAAAGCGCATTACTTTTTTTCTGATCAGTTTTAAATATACCTATAGATTCCGAATCATTGTGTGAAACTAGGTGACCTATTTGGCCTCCCTCAGCTGAAAGCAGAAATGGCTTTGTTCTTTCCAAACTGAACAGCAGTGTTCAATGTGGCCTGTGAAGTGGGAAGGCATTAAGATGCAAATATAGCTGAGAGATAAGGGGTTAATTTCCTTTTGCTTTTTCTCCCGTCACTCCTGCCCAATCCTGCTCTTCCTTATTATTCCCACATTTGCATTTTGAAGTCCCAGGTGAAGAGTAGGTGAATTACCATAGATTGTCCTTTCACTTGCTCATACCTACATTTGTGCATGAACACAGAATGAAAGCCTGGAAAATTTATTCCAGCTAAATCTTGGGATGTCAAAGCAGAAATGGAAAACCCAATAGCTTTCCCATTTAATTATAGCCTTCAAAGATCTGATGTAGGAGAAAATAACTGATGCGACTTATTTATAGCATCAGGATTAGAGAAGATAAATAGCAGAAATAGATTTCTGTGTTGGAATAAAAAACATGTATGACTTTAAGAAAGATATTTTGACACTGTTTTTCAAACAGTGGGTCACAGCATCTTCTTGATAAGTTATCGAAGCCCATCATTCAATGACTTCTTCAGACAGTTCTGTATTCAGCATAGGTCCTTACTGCAAGAGAACTGTGATTAGACTGTGAAGTGGTTGCCTCTTGCAGCTGATTATTATTATTATTTCTTTACTATGGTACTCCTGCAAGCAGGGATAGAGAAAGAACTAGAAATCTTAATTCAGGAAGATCAAAATGATTTTGTGGGTATTCCTGAATCACAATGGGACAATATGGAATGCAAGGAGTGAAGGTACAACTTTCTCAAGAAGTATTGGCAGACAAAAAGAAGGAGGAGCAGCATTTAATGTGAAGGACATATCCATAAATTGAGATCAAAAACTCTGAGCATAAAGGTTTGATCCAGGGCATTTGGGTAAGAATATAAAGAAAGGCTATTATTGGGAAGGAATACTATACAGTATAAACTGCCTAGCCAGGCAGACAATTTGAATTCAGTAATGCCTTCTGTAGGAATCCATTATATGTACCCCTCCCCTCTTTTCCCTGAGAAAAAGCCCAGCCATAAGAAAATCCTCAGAAAATATAAAAATCAAGCAACGGGCTAATAGAAAAAACTGCCCAAGGTGGATTCCACAACTAGCCAGACACTTGCAAAAGATACATTGTAACAAGATGCCAACCGCAAGTGCATGCCGGCACTTGTAGAGGATACATTGTAACAAGCCACTTATTGAAAGCAGATGCCACCTATCTTGATAGCTCCATTCATAAGGAACAAGCACTACCGGCTATAGCCCATTCCATAGTCTAGCACTATTGAAATCCTCACAGCAAAACCAAACAATTAAGAATAAAAGGGTGATAGGATTTTAAATATGCATTCCCCCGCCCAATTCCAAAGAAGGACATGATTTTCAGGCACAATAAGAACTACCCAACAGAAAAGAAAAAGACACAAAGCTCATCACATTGCACAGCCCCCTGGAACATCTCAATTTCAAAGCCCCAGAACCCTATAAAAATCCATCCACCTACCCAGACATTTGGTCAGCTGCCCCAGAACTGAATTAATGTATGTCACTTCGCTTCTGAAATAAACCGCCTTCCAAGCAGCTGGTTTCGACCTTTTCATTTCAGCAGTGGCATTTTCCTCCTGCTGTGCATTCTCCTGGTGGGAAAAACAAGTCCCAGATTTTCTCTTCTAACAATTGGCAACCACAAAGGGACTGCCAACTAACCTGATCAAAGGACTGGGCCCAGGTAAGTTTCATCCAGCCAGCAGCAGGCTCCTTTTGCCTGTGGGAGAGTTTCCCAGACCCTGACTGATCGCAAAAGATAGTTAAGGGAGTTTTGAGGCTTGGTGCTCGGCAGCTGCTTGAAAGGAGGTGAGTACCACCATAAATTTTGTCAGTTTTCAGAACACCCAGGAAGCGAAAGTGTAGGCATGTGTGTGTGGGCAGAAAGGAAAATCTCTCTGCCACAGCTGGATCCTGCTTCCTCTGTGCCTTTCCTAGCCACACCTAGGGCTGTTGCTAGTCCCAAAGGACAGTGACTGGTGAGCTCTAGAAAGCAAGAGGTTTGACCAGAGTGCAGGACCTTCTGCTAAGAGAGAGAAAAAGTGAGTGAAGTTTATTGATAAAAGGAAAGCATGAAGTCCACCCCTGGGCAGCCTGCTAAAATCACTGAGCAGAGTCCTAATAAGAAAAGGAGGACCCATACTCTGATTAAACTTGGTGGACAGAGTTCTACCAGGCCATTTGCCTCAAAGCTCAGGGCAGCAGACTGCAGGCTGAAAGGTACCTTCACTGCGCAGTGCAGAGTAAATCCATGGATTGCATAAGATCCAGGAAAAGGAACCTTGGAGTCTTGCCACAGACGATGGGAAGAATAGCCCAAGTATGGGGAGCTTAGAGTCAAGGATCCCACCGAGATCTCCCCTAGGGACACTGATGAAAGCCTGGAGCCAGGAGAAATTGCCTGTCCAGGCAAGGATAAGAAAAAAGTGCATGTGCAGATTATGTGAAAAATAGACTCTGCTCAGAGATGAGGCTAGAAACTAAATTTGGCCAGAAAGTGTTACTATAAAATTCTGAAAAAACTCAGACCCAGACTAAAACCTCCCAGCTACCATACTGGTATTGTTGGACGGAACTGTCAGACTCAGAAAATCATAAAGAAAGGAAAATTGAAGAACCTCAGTCAAGTCAGCCAGATGTAGATAGACCCCCTTGAAAGAAAAATCCGATGCCAGGTTCATGGCTCCCCTGCTGCAGAAATCCATCCCTGGGCGAAGCAGGGGACAGTTTGAATATATTCTTACCCACACTCCCTTTTCCCCTTCAGATTTAGTGATTTGGAAAAAAGACACCCCTTCCTTCTGATCAGACCCCCAAACGGTTATAAAAACCCTTCAGTCTATTCATTGAAAGCCATAATCATTTGTGGGGAGATAGAACTCAACTGCTTCATATTTTTCTCATGAAGGATGAAATCATGAAGCTTTTCGAGAAGACAGAAGAGATTGCTAAATGGCCAATTGTCATTACACTGGGACAAGTGGCCCCAGTAAATGTTGCTTGGCCCCTGAGCCCCCCCTGATTGGGATTATAACACAGCCACCCATTGGGACGTGTGTGGTAGGGCAAAAGAAAACATGCTAGAAGCCCTCAGTGAGATTGGGCAAAAACCTCTATCCCGCCTGAGTTTCAGCGCTCAGTGCAAAGGGAAGGTGAGATGCCAAATGCTTTCTGGGTCCGCCTCCTGAAGGTGGGGGTTGCATTCACCCATTTAGATATAAACAACCCAAGGACCAAAGGATTCTGGCCTCGGCATTTGTTGACCAATCGGCCAACAACATTTGGGAGCATTTCCATCAGTGTCAAATATCAGAAATATGTAGGATGGCCAATTTCATATTCGATCAGAGAGAGAGATTAACAGAAGAGGAGAAAGAGAGGAAGGAGATGGAGAAAGAGAGAGAGAGATAGGAAAAGAAGGACAGAGAGGAAAGAAGATTTTAAGATGTTCACTGCCCTGCAGAATGGCAGAAGGTGCCCCAACCCTCCTCAGTCAGAGGGACAGTTCAGATGCCCCTGTTGTGAGGAAACAGGAGAGGCAGAATTATGGGTGGAAAAGTATGAAGCAAACTTTCAGGAAGGATTCTGGTGAGTTCACGATGGGAAACCTATCACCCTCTGCCGGCTCTTAAGACTCATATGTCAGCAGTTGCATTCCAAGGGTCACTGTGGGGTTCAGGCTATTGTAGATGCAACCAGACGGGTCTGGTATGCACCTGGAGCATATAGTGAGGCTGCACAAGTAGCCAAGTGTACCAGACCTGTCTAGCCAACAATGCTTCATCCAGGAAACATCTTCATACCCCCTGGCACCCTTGCTCATCTGGGAGGTGGGGGGGGGGGTGGAATGAAAAAACAGGGAACGTAAGCCCCTCCTGGGCAAATTATGCCAAGAAACACACTTACCATGGCCCCAGGTTCTACCTATAGCCCTGATCCACCTTAGGACCAGGCCCTGGTGAGATTTAGGTATCTGTCCTTTTGAATTACTCTTTGGTCATCTACCAGATACCCTGAAGGGTTTACCCCCTCACTCTCTTAATCTGGAATGGGGGAGGTGGTCTTATCATCATATCTCTCAGCCTTACACCAACAGCTCCAATGTAACCACCCTAGACCAAGTCAAGTCCAAAAATGCTAAGGAATTTCTAGAAGCCTGGCACTCTAACAAATTAGCCATCGATAGACATGTTGACATCAACAATATCTATAGACTATGCAAAAGAGACAATCAACTAGCCAAAAAGGGAACAAAAAGATCTAAGCACCTCTCCACCAGCAATCAGCACCCAGATCAGCGTAGATCAATTCCAAAATTAACATCAGACCAGCAATCAAGCAAACAAGATCCCAAACAAGAAACTGCCAAAGAAGTCCATAGTAAATAGCCCAAACAAAGTCTCTCTAAGACCACCCCCACCAGTACTGACAGGGCAAGACAGTAGTATATTGACTGAGAGCAAACCCCAGTCCTTACCATTAGTGATGTTATGTAGATTGGGCAATGAAATATCTGCAAGAAAACAAGAAGCTTAGAGGGCACCAAAGACCCCTCACTATTTCAATGAGAAAAATAATTGAAAGGCGCCTTAAGAATATTTTGTATATGTGGAGAAAACTTATGAAAAAGTTAAGAATTAAAAGAGACATGAGGAATAGAAATGGAGGTAAGTGATTTGTTTGTTTGTTCTATATCTCACCTTTATTATTTTTTTATAAAAAAACTCAAGACATCAAATATATCTAATACTCCTTTTTCTAGCCTCTGGTTTGTACCCGGAAGTAGCTAACATCTACAAAAAACAGCAATGAACTTGCAAAGAGATTAAATACAACAAAAAGAGCTAGACTCGACCAATTACACCCAAAAGTCTTGAATGATATACTATTGTAGGCTTTCATGGCCGACATCAATAAAATAGTGATTAATTTTCAGGATGAATAGCCATGATCTAGTTTCCTTTTGTACTGACATTTCAAGGAACCAATCAGGAACCATCTTTCTTGGACTCCCTTGTCATGGACCAATCAGAGATCAATTTGTCAGGTTCAAATACAAGAGCCCAGTCAGCTGAATTTAGTTGCTTGTAAACTACCAAGAGGTAAGCCACAAAGCAGCTCAATTTGCTCCTGAAGATATCAGACAGAGCTACTGAGAAAATGTCAGTATAAGTCTTGAAGGAGCTTATAGATGTCGTTTCAGTGAACCTTTAGTGATTGTTAAGAACTCATGGAAGAAGGTCATAGTGCCATCATTTGAGAAAAGCAAACATAGAAACATCTTCAAAAACAGGAAAAAGAAGAGTGAAGTACTGTTGGACACTGATGATGACAAAACTCTGAAACAGCTCATTAGGCAGTTAGTTTTCTGAGTAGTTTTTGTTTAAAAAAATGCCTTGATAGATGTGATCCAGCACAGGTATATTGAAAATTAATCATGCCAAACAAGGCTGAACTCCTTTTTTGATTGAGGGACCAAATTTAGTTGATTATTGGAATGCAAACAACATTCTGTACCATGACTTCATTAAAGTCCCTCATGAGATTCTAGCAGAGAAGATAACACAAAGTGGGTCAGAGTATGTTGCTCTTAGATGGATAGAGCTGGTTGAACAATTGTGCCCAAAAAGGTATATCAATGGCTTTTTCTCAGGCTGAAGAACAAGAGTACTTCTCAGTTCTCTGAATTCTGTGTTGGTCAAACTACTCCTAAAATATTGTGTCCAATCTGGGCATTGCATTTCAGGAAGGACATTGTGAGTGCATCCAGAAGAAAGCCACTAAGATGATAAGGAAAAACTTAGAGAAATGATTGGCATTGGACATGTTTGACCTGGGGCAGATTTGTTCAGAAGTGTTTATGAAGAAAAGATAAGAAATAATGGGTTTAAATTACAAAGATAAAGATTTCAGTTGTATATCAGGAAGAACATTCCTAATACTAAGAGATACTCAGTGATGGAACAGACTTCCTACTTCTTCAAATGAGATATTTTAAAAAATAGCTTGGATGAACAACTCTTAGGAATACTGTAGTTGCAAACTCTAGCCCTGGGCAGGGGATTAGATTAGATGATTTCCAAGATCCCTTCTATCCTTGTGTTCAGTGAGACAGGTGCAGGAAGGCCAAAGATCATCAACATCTTTTTTGCCATCTTTGGACAGAATTACTTCTCATCAGAGTCAATTTTGTGGTGCTGGCCTTCAGTTATTTCCATCCCTTTCTTGACTGGGCTCCAGGGGTAGGGTTTGAAAAATCCCTCATATAATAAGGAGGGTAAATGTTTGGTAGGTCAGAGACCCTACTTAACATTCTTTGGAGAGTTGAAGACTGCAAAGTGGGTGAGGCTATGTTGGCAGTGCTGTGGCAGGCAATTGAGGGATTATTTGGGGAAGGATTTTTCTTTTCATCATGATAGGACTTTTTAGAGCTTACATTGCAATTTCTTTGTTTTCCCATTTTAAAGTGGGAGGAAGCTTATGTCATACCCCATCAGCAATTATATGAGGGGTGCGAATTGTAGGGGGGCAATGACATCTGGAAAAGAGACTTGGGGCCATAGATAGCACTGATAACTAGATTGCCCATCCCTGTCATGTAAAGTTTATAACAGTGCAGAATTGCAATTCTCTTAGTTTTCCTTCTGGATGATAGGTCTGATTTTTATTCAGGAAAGCACAGGACCAGAGTAATAAGCAAATTGTGGGGCATTATTCTGTGGAAAATATCGGAGTTTGTAAGGAATCCCTCCAATACATGGAAAAATGAGAAAAATGAGAACAAAATGTATATTGCAAACAGAAGAGTTAAACAATTTGGGCCTAAACTGCAAGCCCCAGACATCCGTCTGTCTAGCACTGGCTGCTCAACTAATCTTCCTTCAGCTCATTACAAATTGGTTACATAAAACAAGCTGCTAAAAAAGAGATCTGGAGTTATAGACAGTTGTGAAAGTTGTGGCAACATCCATATGGGGGTCCTGAATGGTATTTGTACTGAATTTCTATGTCGCCTTGCCTTTTAGAGATAAGTACTCTCTGATCTATCTTCTGATAATGGAAAATCAAGAATGTCTTACGTCAACCCAGATTAGAGCACCTCTGAAAATCTCAGAAATCCTTCCATTCTGTTGGGGCCCCAACTTTGTCTAACTCATATATTTCTAGAAGAACTTGACCTTGTCACTCAGGAGCAAGGAAAAGCAAAATTACAGATATATTTAGCACAGTTCTTTTTGTGTGTGTGTGTGCCGCTATTGTGCAATATGTATTGCACGATATGTACTGTATGAGTTCTAACAACTATTTTTTGTCTCTATAGTTATTTTCCATGTTAATTCAAAATAAAAGTATACTGGAAAGATCCCAGAAATAAATGTATGATTATAACTTTTCATAAATATATGTAATTTATTCTTCCCATGCACACAGTTAACCTACGGAACACCACATCAACTACCAAGGAACCAACTGTGAAAAAAATCTGAAGCTGTTTACTGTTTATTATGTTTTAATCTAGAACCTACTTAAATAATATTTGCATCTGTGAACATTTGATATTATTTATGTGCTTTAGGTGTTTAAAATGATGGGGAGGCTGGTGGTTTCATCATTCAAAGTATTTAAGACTACAGCATCACACTTGTAGTTCTTTTTATTGAGACATAATTGTCATTGTAATGGAACCAAACTGAGCTGTGATGTTAGTGCATGTGGACTGCACAGCCCTGAGGCTCTGAATATGCACTTGAACAAATTACTCCTGATCTGACTTGTGACTTTAAACTTTCCCCTGGGTTGACTGCAAAATTTGGCTTATTCTTATCTTTTCTTGAGTACTGTTAGTGACGCACAAAAATTCAATTTTAGTTGCAAAATACTGTATTGCTGAAACATATGACATCTGTGTGATAATTTTTTTTTATTTCTATATTAAAAGTATTGGCTATTTTCACATGACATGCTAACTGGTGTTTGACATAACTATGGCTTAAAATTTTACCCTGTATTTTGGGTTCACTCTGTATTACAAGATACACTGAACAACTACTAACCACATAGGCTGGCATTACCTCATACGCCAGGCTAATCAGCTAGTCTACATTAGTGGGTTGTACTCATGTGCGAATGCTGTTCGTTGATTTTAGTTTGGTGTTCAACACAATCATTCCTTAGCATTTGGTGAACAAACTGGGCCTATGAAGTTTTAACACTCCTTTATATAACTGGATACTTGATTTCCTTATTGATAGGCCCCAGTTTGTGCGAGCTGGAAGAAAAGTTTCCAATTCCATCTCCTTGAGTACGGGTTCCCCACAGGGCTGTGTCTTGAGTCCATTTTCACCTTGATGACCCATGACTGCTGTGCTAAGTCTGCTATGAATCATATTGTGAAGTATGTGGATGACACAGCAGTGGTGGGTCTTATCTGAGATGACAATGAAGATGCTTATAGGGAGGAGGTGAAGGCTCTGATGGACTGCTGCAATAAAAATAACCTGGTTCTGAATGTTAATAAAACAAAGGAGATCATTGTTGATTTTAGAAAGAGCCGGCATAGTCATATTCCACTTTGTATCAAGGCTGCAGCTATAGAGGTGGTCAACCGTATTAAGTATCTGGGGGTGCAGATAACTAACAATCTGACTTGGTCTCTCCACACGTCATCTTTAGCGAAGCATGCAAATCAGCATCTGCATTTCCTGCATCTGATGAGGAGAGGACTCCTGGCCACTTTTTATAGAGGCATGACTGAGAGCATTTTAACAAAATACATCACTTTTTGGTTTGGTGGTAGCAGAACCTCAGATAGAAGGTCCATACAGAGAGCTGAGAAGATTATAGGAAGCTTGTTTCCCATTATTCAGGATACTGCTTACAACAGTGGTTCTCAACCTTTTTAATGCCGCGACCCCAACCGGTCATAAGTCGAGGACTAAACCGGTCGTAAGTCAAGGACTAAACCAGTCGTAAGTCGAGGACTACCCAACCGGTCGTAAGTTGAGGACTTTCCCTGCCCGGGAGCGCCGCACATGCGTGGTTCCGCCCCCTGCGCCGGCCGAGGCGTAGCTGGCAAGCGGCAGAGACGGAGCAGGCCGACCACCAGCTGGCCCAGCCCAAGGGAGGTAAGGCACCCGCCGGAAAAGGGGAAAAAATGGCGGACAAAAAAATGGCGGACAGCCTTGCTTGGCGACCCCCATGAAATGGTCGATCGACCCCAAATGGGGTCCTGACCCACAGGTTGAGAACCACTGGCTTACAAGCACTATGTGCTTAGAGCGCAAAGCAGAGACCCCACACACCCACTTCACGGTCTGCTTCTGTTGCTCCCCCCCCCCCCAAGGAGGTTTCAAAGTATTTCTAGCAGGACTACCAGATTCTATAACAGCTTTGTTCCCTATGCCATCTGCCTGGTAAATTCGCAAGATTTGTTTTTCTCGCCATGTATACATCCGAACTAGACTGCGTTGTGGTGGGATTCAGCCAGTTCGCACCACTTCGGCAGAACCGGTAGCTAATGTTTTGTTGCCCAGGCCCAGAATGGACTTCCGGAAGTGGCATCCACACAGAGAACTGGTTATTCACATATTTGAATCCCACCACTGGTCATATATGTGTGTGTATGTGGGTATGTGCATAATTTTTTGTCATGTTTATGTAGTGTATATTGGAAATGATTATCCTTTGAGAGCTGAATGCAATGAAATTTCATTTTAATGTATGCTGATTAGTGTATATTTAAAGTGACAATAAAATTTCTATTCTATTCTATTCTGTTCTGTTCTGTTCTGTTCTATTCTATTCTATTCTATTCTATTCTATTCTATTCTATTCTATTCTATTCATAATAAAGCTTCATTTTAAGACCACTTAGTTCAATAAATGAAGTGAAATGTTAGCTGGCTCTTTACTGACTCAAATGGTACACACTCGTGCTGCTACTGCAACACTCTCATAGGCTCTTCCTGAGTCACTCCCTCACACTCCCCCTCACACACACCTGAAAGAAAAAGCTGGCAAATATGCCCAACTGTACAACATTTAAATGACTTTGCATTTCAGCACTATCCTTTCAAAGTTCAAGCTTGTTTTAAAATCTTGGGATTTCAAAACAACACATGTACACATTTTCCTTTGCCTTCTGGTTTACTGCAAAACAGTAGGACACTCCAATTCAATACATCACATAAACAGATGTGACACTTCCCTCTGGGAACAGAATCAGCTTTCTTTTAGGCGAAGCCAGCTGTCCTGTGGCAGCCTAACTGGCAGCAGCCTGTCAAGCTTTTTTGGACCAGAAGAAGATTTAGTCAAACCAAGAGGTCTCAGCTCACCAAGTCCCTAAGTGCTCCAACTTTTTGGTATGGGATCTAAATTGGGAGCTTTTCTGCCACTGCATAAATATTATCTTTTTATTTTAAAAATGCAGGTACACAGGACTACTGAAAATAGTGTACTTATAGCTGATCTGTGGTTAATATATCCTGTTTCTTGCTCAGTGCAGTAGGGTTTTCCAATGATTCAGCAACCATCTTCAAACTACAGTCTAGGATCACAAATGTGGCTGTTTATTTGGGAGAGTTGTGAATTCCTTGCAAAAACAAAGCTCAGTAGCATTCTTTAAAGGAAAGCTTCTGGATGTATAGATCAAACACTCATGCACATCATTCATATATACTAAAATTGTCATGCTCCCATATCACTAAATTACAGAATAAGGTTATAGTTTTGGGATCATTGCCAGAATACTGACTCAATTTCACATGCATTTTTAAGAGAAGCAAAGAAATCAGCATACAGGATGGGAAAGAGAAGACACACCCTTCTAGTGTTATTAGTTGTTGTAGTAGTTAGAGGCTTGGCTGAATGTGCCTTACAAGAACATGACAAATCTAGATGATTCAGAACCAATTCCCCTCCCTTTACGTCTCTTACATATCACATTGGGTGTAAATTTAAGTCTCAGCTGGAAGGGACAGAGAAAACGAAGCCAGCGCCACTCATCCATCATTGTCACACCAAATTCTTTCTTCCAGAAAGCAGAGAATTAAACTGAGTTATGATCAAAGAAATAGGAGGAATTCCAGAGTAACAATGGTCTCTAAAACCAGAATATTTTGCTTTAATGGATCGTGCTGAGGCTAATTGCTCATAACTCAAGGTGTATGAAGCTTATTTCTATGAATCATACTACTTTTTCTATTCCATAGGAGCCTTACTAGATTATAGAAGGAGGAGAGGGGACTGGGAGGGAAGATAATTTAGAACAGGAGTGTCCAACCTTGGCAACTTTAAGACTTGTGGACTTCAACTCCCAGAATTCCCCAGCCACTCCCAATTTAAACACTTCTTCCAAGTGTTTCCTGTCACCAGTCAGGCTGAGACTCCTGAGACATCCTAGTTGGTCTGGCTGGAGCCTTTCTCAGCCTTTTGATCAAGGGTTCTCCCTTCTACCCAGTTCTAGGAAAAAAATAATCCCTCCCCTCAAAAACCTAAATAGAACAAATGTTATGCCAATCCACAAGGAGCAGCCTAGCAATTTACATTTGGAGAAGGTTTTAAATGATAATTTCTTTTTTTTTTAATGAAGCAAATCTTAAAAGGAATATACTATGAAAAGGAAGAAATAGAAAAAAAAAAATCAGGGAAGTCAACCATCATACCTATCATTTTCAATAAAAACAGTACAGCCAGTCCCTGTTAAATAAATTCTTCATTACAGAGAGAGTGGATGATCATCTTGCATCTCTTGTTTGGATATTGTTAGTCAGGCCTCTGTATTCTTCTTCTTAAATATTCCAGAAGATGACAATAGCAACCAAATGATATAATGTTCTTAAGGGAGCAATAGAGATGCCTTCCTAAAGTCACCAGGTGTCGAGTTCAACTTGAAAGATGGGTTACTTTTTATTTTCAATTTTATCAAATTTGGAGGATAAGCCTCTTTATAGAGATTGTTGCCTTGCCCAGTCAAAGAAAATGTTTATCTTTTATAACCTGGATTTACCTAGCACATTGAAGATTTTGCTTCTGAATTATCCTTGATGGAATTATAAAGGTGCAAATAGTTTTCCCCAGTGGGCAAATGAGGATCAGGTGAGTAAAAGGGGTTTTCGGGGGGGGGGGCTGAATTCCACTTATTTAGGCCTCTCCACAAATTTTTAGAGGCCTTTGGTATGCTATACCAAAAGCAACTATCTTTTTAGAGAGTTGGATTCTATTTAGAGACACTGTTTAATCACAGTGAAGACCTCTAACCCAGAATTCAGAAGCCCAGTACACAAGAAAACAAATCTCTTCAAGCTAGTATTTCTCAAAATGTTTTGATGTTGCTAAAAGGCATAGGGGTCTGAAATGCAGCCTGATGGACAGCTGGCTTTTGTGATTTCTTTAGTAAACTAAAGGGAAAAAATAGTGAATAGCAGATTTTGTGTTAATAAAGCACAGGGACCATGCATCTGCATCCTATAAAATAACCAAACTAAAACTGAACTATTGTTCTCAACTGCATTTTTTTTTATTAGAAGTTAATAATTATCTTTACAAGCCCAGCCTTGCCTGATCTAATACTGTACAGTTAATGATTGTTACTAACAATATAAATAATTGGGAAGCATGAGGAATGTAAAATCTTTCTGCACAACAATCCTTGATACAGTAATTAATGTTTAGCATTTGGGTAGTGCATCCACAGATGTCCTTCAGTGTCAGTATATACCCCGCAAATAATAAACAGAATTATATCCCTGTTGGGAAAGGACAAAGCTGGGGAAGAGACATCATCACTTTAGCCACTCTATTAAGCTCAGTGAAGACGTTGGAGACATTGAGTGTCTATGTTTGTCCAATATACATATCCATGTATAAACATAATTTACATGATTTACTTTTTAACCCATGTTCTGTTTACATGATATCTTAACTCATTTACAGTATTAATATGGGTTTGCTAAATGTAATATGTAATATGCTAAAACAAGTTTGTAGATCAGTGTGTCATGTTACTGTATCTGCTGAATCTATGGGGATAAATACGAGCTACTGAGATGATAACTAAAATTTTACACAAGCTGATATACACAGAAAAAGGGAGTCATAGCTCTTAATAACTTTGCTTTTCCCCATGACCTTAAAATGGTCATTTTTTTAAACAATGAATCAGTTAGGACAGGGGTAGACAACCTTGGCTCTTTTATGACTCGTGGATTTCAACTCCCAGAATTCCTGAGCCAGCCACTCAAGTCCACGAGTCATAAAAGAGCCAAGGTTGCCTACCCCTGAGTTAGGATGATGTTCAATCATATATACAGATCTGAGTTATTTTGTTTCCCAGTCACTGCCACCAAATTTATCTTTATCTTTATTTATCTTTATTTGATTTATATCCCGCCCTTCTCCCAACGGGACTCAGGGCGGCTCACAACATATTTAAAAACATAGACATATTTACAACCCCCCACCAGATAAAACCAAATTAAACCAATATTTAAAGTTGTGCAATTAAAGTTATTCTTAAAACCCGATTTAAAAACCCGATTTAAAATCCTCCCTAGGCCAGGCCCGCTTGCTGAA
>NW_015387224.1:262776-281589 GCF_001527695.2 Protobothrops mucrosquamatus
GGCGAGGGGGAGCGGTCCGGAAGTCCATCCTTAGGAGAGAATGATCTGACCATTCCATTTCATCCTCCATCTTCAATAGACAGATGCATTAATCAGAAATTAAATGCTAATTTCAGCATCACTTGATGCTTCCCAAACCTCACCAAAACATGTCATACTATTAGGTGTTGTTGAAAGCCTTAGTGCTTTTTATATGTTGAGGCTGACTGATTATTTTTAAAAGCAAGTGATTCACCCTAAGTATTATTGTAGCGATATGGGAAATGAGAAATTGTCATATTAATGCTAGAATTATGACTCAGATTTAATCTTGGGATAAAAGGTTCAGCTTTGATTAAATAAATAATGTGCTATACTTTTCTAGAGTGATTCATCAGTTGGTATATTTCTCTATAAAGGTAGTCCTCGGTTTACAATCACAACTGAGCCCAAAATTTATATGGCTAAGTGAGATAATTGTTAAGTGAATGTTGCTCCGCTTTATGACCTTTCTTGACACAACGAATCACTGCAGTTGTTAAGTTAGTAACACAGTTGTAAAGTGAATCTGGCTTTCCCATAGACTTTGCTTGTCAGAAGGTCGCAAAAGATACTCACTTGACCCCAGAACACTGCAACCTTCGTAAATACGAGTCACTTGTCAAACATCTGAATTTTGATCACATGACCATGGGGATGTTGCAATGGTTACAAGTGTGAAAAACAGTTAGAAATCACTTTTTTCAGTGCCATTGTAAAACTATCTTGAGAAACAGATTGAGGGTATGCAAACTTAAATCACTAGTTTGGAAAAGGAAAAAAGTTCTTTTTAGGTTGCTTCTCTCCTTGATTAGTTTCCATCCGTTGCTTCTTGTCCTGCCTTCAGGCGCTTTGGAAAATAGCTTGACTCCCTCTTCTTTGTGGCAGCCCCTGAGATATTGGAACACTGCCATCATGTCCCTCCTCATCCTTCTCTTCATTAAATATCAAGAAAGTGAATCCAGAATAAGAAGTGAAAGGATGAACATGGCAGACCCAACTTTCATTCAAATGTCACTCACAAAGTTGCAAGAACGTAATCTTGCTGCTTTCAAGCAAGACATTTATTGGGACTCTGTCACTCCATTTTATATAGGCACATTGTTTATATGCAATCCTTCCAAATTTTCCCAGTGCTGCTTCTATCATTTATCATACTGCAGAAAACCCGAGGACGCTACTGAGGAGAGAAAAATAAAACAATCTGCAGAGTTGCAGATTTCATTAGCTCTACTCTTCCATCTTTTTTTAGAAAGCACAATTTAAATGTAGGCAGCAGGGTACATTACTGTGCAGTAAAAATAATCATAGTCAAAGCTAATTTTTATTTCCTTATTTGTTTGCCAAGTGTATACCGCTGCCCCCATCTAAAGACTGGTGAAGCAATCATCTTCTGAGAATGAAACAAGAGCTTCAGAAATCTGCTGGTATGGAATTGTTAAGGGCAGCTCCCCATGGTCACCTTCACAAGGACAAGGGGGTAGAGCAACAGACTCAAAGGTAGGGCATAGCTGTAGTTGCAGAATGTACCAAATTGCAAAGTGAACATTTTAACTGGATATATTGTGCAAATGTAATCTGTATGGATAATTTATGATTCAGTGAGTTTTGCAAAACAAAACAATTTGTATAACTGTGGGTCATCACATGATCCAAATGCAGACACCGAGACTTGCAGTGATCTCAGAATGCTGAGGACACCAAGTTCAGGGACTTTTCAGGCTGAGTAGCCTGTAAGAAAGAATCCCTCAAGTATATTAAGTCTACTCATGAGTGAATTTCTGTTCACAAAAAGTGTCGATTCACTTTAAAAGACTAATAGCTAAACCTCAATGGGGCCTTAAAACAGAAATATTAGTTTGTGGTAGACCAATATCAGAACAGTGTCTCATATCAGTCTAGCTAACCTGAGGCTGCAGCCTCGGACTTCCTCATAACTCTGCACCCGGAATTGTCCATTTGCTTTCATTCTCATGCGATATTGGGCTTCTGAACAGATTTTGATTACTTGGATTTTGACTTTAGATCTGGAGACCATGCAGATTCTTATTGAGCACTGTTTGTCTGTAAACTGTTTCTCTGACAGCCTCTGAACAGAATAAATTTCACAAGTATATTTTTAATAGAGGGTACTATCTTATTCCAGCCATTAAAAAAAGAGCTAATATCACACTGTTACATAAATGAAAACGTGTTAAGATTCAAGTACCTAGCTGGTACCCATAACCATCTTTCTTGATATCTACAGGCTTCCTGCTATACCTATTTTTTAATTTTCCTAATTTCTAAAAAGTAAAAGAGAAATAGTCATTCTCTCATCTCTATATAGTGCTTTGTTTGCAAGTGACTACACCTATACATACATAAAAAAAACCAAAATTAATACAAGGTTGTATCATTTATTAATTTACAAATAATTAGGAGTTTTGTAACAGATCATTCAAAATCATTCCTCATGCTTTCAAAATTATGTTCACTGGTTGAAGCAGATTGGTGACTTCTGTGCTAAAGGGATTGGGGTAGGGAGAAAAATATGTAATTTATACTAGTAGTGTGGAAATACATTTTCAATTTTACTTGTTTTCTATGGAAAGATGGTCATCTGTTATAAACCATTTGTCTGAAGCATCCTGGCAACAAATTGAGATGCAGATGAATGATGCAAGCCATGCCACTCTTGAAGACTGTAAGCCAGTGATGGCGAGCCTTTTAGAGACCGAGTGCCCAAACTGCAACCCAAAACCCAGTTATGTATCGTCGGGTGCCAGGTGGGCATGGCCCATTGGCTGGGTGTGGCCCATTGGGTAGGCATGGCCCATTGGGTTGGCGTGGCTGCGGTGGTAACGGCAGACTGGGTGGGACTAAAAAGTTCAATCAATCAATTCCAACTTTGCGAGATCTTTTTTTTTCCCGTGAGAAGTTGAAATTGATTGATTGAACCTTTTTTTTTGCACATAGCGGTGGAGGCCTAAAGTGAAAAGGTTTTATAAAATCCAGCTGAAGGCCTAGTACTGGGGTGATGGCACGCGTGCCCACAGAGAGAGCTCTGCGTGCCACCTGTGGCACACATGCCATAGGTTCGCCACCATGGCTGTAAGCCATGGGACAGAGTTACTTCCTCAAACCATACCAAGTTTTGCAATATAATGCAGTTGCTCTCTCTCTGACACACACACACACACACACACACACACACCCCTTTCACGCGAGGGGGAGGGTGAAATATGGTATTAAATTTGACACTCACATGGCAGTGAAGAAATGAGCCCTAATGACAGATGTCCACCAGTTTCCACCAGGACAGACCAGTAAAAGAGTGTCATGTCTCTGAGCAAATTTCATTAACCATAAACATATCTGGGAGCTCTGGAGCATTAACCTTTAATTGGTCATATAAATATGGAAAAAACAGCTTGGAATTTCTATCTTGTCCAAATAAGATCACCAACCATTATGTTCTCCCCATTGTTCATGGTTTCCAGTTATATATATTTTTTCCGGCTGAGTTCATATATTTGAACAAACAAGAGGTCAACAAAATATATTATGATTTCGTGTTACATGCTCTTTTATAGCGCCATCTGGAGAGCCAGTTTGGTGTAGTGGTTTAGGCATCAAGCTTGAAACTGGGAGACTGTTGAGTTCTAGTCCTTATGCACAAAGTGAGCTAGGTGACCTTCAGCCAATCACTCTCAGCCCTAAGGAGCAGGCAGTGACAAATATTTTCTGAAATCTTGCCAAGAAAACTGCAGGGGCTTGTCCAGGCAGTCATCAGGAGTCAATAATGACTCAAAGGCATGCGCAAATGCGCACGCGCACGCGCCACACACACACACACACACACACACACACACCATGGCAGAAATGAACATTTCTTTGTTTCTGTGGTACCTCCTGCTAGTATTCACTTTTGTCTGGTCTTTTGCAGTAGCTATATATTTTACTAACCTCCTCTGACCAGAACAAAACCTTCAACAGCTTTCTGTCTTGTTTTTCATGTTTTGGAAATAGTATAATATCAGATACCAAATCAAATGATCGCTGATTTTTCTTTTAGGGCCTCATTTATAGCTAAATCTTAAAAAAAAAAAAAAAAGACACGAGGAGCAAATTAGTTGCCAAGACGATTTTTAAAAAACCTGCAGCTATATTACCTCTTATGAAATCAGTAAAAAGAAGCATTTTCTTTCACATCCACAAATAAATCAGACAGTTCCACCTAAAGGCGAGTCCTGGGTTAACCTGCCAGTAAAACCATGAGGTTGGACACTATATTTTCAGGCATTTCAGCACAGCACCCGCAAAAGTGAGACACAGAAATGAGTAGGATTATTTCTATGCCTACAAATGGAGCTGGGATGGCAATAAAAGAAGTAAGAAATGTCTTGATAGCCCTTACTGAAATGAATTAAAGTGTTTTGATCCTTTGGCAGTTTTGATTGCTCTGCTTGTCTAACTTTGGTTAACTATTTTTAGAGTAGGAGAGTGGCTGGCAACTCATAAACAGAGGTCTCCATAACTATTTCCCACATCTAGTGTAAGCCACAGCTCAGAGTTATTGTATAAACATTCTGCTTTAACTGGAGATGGAGATGGTGGGATGGAGGTCATGGTGGGTTGTTTATTAGTGTTTCGGTTTTAACAATCAGCAGTTTCAGCAAGGGTGATAAAAGGTGACTGAACGGTTAGCACCGGAATGCTGACATAGCTGATGTGAAGTAATGATGTGTGGGGGAGAGAGAGACAGTGAGAGATACATAAACAAAATGTAAAAAAGTAACTATTCCAAACTGGGTGGGGAGATGATTAGAACATCAAAAACAGATCCTTCTTTCTAAGAGTTTCCTGCCACCAGTCAAGCTGAGACTCCTGAGATTTCCTAGTTGGTCAGGCTGGAGAGGTTTCAGCTTTTCAACAAGAACTTTTCCCTTCAATCCAGCTCTAGGCAAAAATAAAAATATCTTTTGGTTCTCCCTACCCAGAAATACAAGCTTTGTGCCATCTCTGAAACACAAACGTTAGCTAAGTAACCAACTAATTTGCATGTGGGGAAGGCTTTAAATAAGGAATTCTCCTTTTAATGAAGTCAAATCTCCAGCTATTAAAATGAGTTTACTGGGAAAGGGGAATATCAGAAAACTAAGGAAGGCAACATTCATACAGGCCTAATTCCTTAAACAAGTTTGGAGTTTCAGTATACAGGTACATTCAGAGATCTTTGCAAAGAAGATGGTTAGAAAGATAATTTGGATCATCCTTTTTCTTGTTTCCAATGAGGATTTTTCTTCTTTCTTCTTGTAGATACTTTTCTCGATTTCATAAAATCTAACCACCTTGCAAAATTCAATTGTTGCTTGCCCATTCATGAAAAATAGTCCATCTCTAATATCTTAGGCTAGCCAACAAATCCAGAAATTATCTAGAGCTGAATCCATCTTCCTAACAAGCCTGATTGAATTATAAAAGTGCTGATTAATTTTCACTATATGTACCATTCCATAATGAATGGATCATAAGGCAATTTATCTGTAAACACCTTGAAAACAATATAATAACTACCAGATGTGGATTTATTAAAAACAAAACTGTCCTATCTCATTTTTTGATCAAGAACCTTCCTTAACAGGTTGTGGGGATGCTGTAGATATTATATACTGGGTCTCCAGTAAAGCATTTGGCAAATTGTCCCATGATTGATAATTAGCAAATTATTAAATGTGGACTGGGTAACATGACAATTAAAAAATGCATAGGTAGCTCAAAAATTGTACTGAAGGAATACTACCCAGTGGTTTCATACATTGGATCCACAAGATCCAGCTGTTTTCAGCATTATTATTAGATTTTTATCCTGTGAGGAATATAACTAATACTCCTGCCTCCAATTTTTCTCTATAAGAACAACTCGGTGAGGTGAGTGAAGCAGAGGGAGTGACTGGCTCAAAGTCACCCAGATGGCTTTTATGCTTAAGGGAGGCCTAGAACTCACTGCCTCCTCTTCTGGGAATACGTGCAATGTCACAACACACATAGAAGGAGGCGGGGGAGAACTTGCATTGCTGAGAACTAGTTTTCCTCAGTTTGACTCTCTTTGTCCCTGTCACAGTCACTGCTGATTTCTCATCAAATTAGAATGTCAACTTTGACAACTATAAAACGTGTGGGCAGTCTGGCTGTGGAAATCTGGGAATTTCATTTTTTTTATTATTAAATTTCTACACCACCAATCTTACTTAAGTGAGGTTGGACAGTTTACAAACATAAAATATAAAAAATATTACTTAAAACATAGTTAGAAACAAAATGAAAAACAAGGTCAAAATTTACAAGTATAAAATTAGAGTTAAGAAATTAACAAAGCTAAAAGGTTAACAAGGTGGAGGGAGGAGCACTTTCAAGCCATTATCCATTCCCAGAGTTGCATAACACTCTTAGATCCTCGTGCTAATTGGCAGAGCCAGGTCTTTACATTCTTCTGGAAGGCCAGAAGAGGTAGGGGGCTCTCCTCACCTTCAGGGTTAGTATTTTTCAAAAGGTGGGGGCAACAGCAGAGAAGGTCTTCTTTCTAGGTCCTGCCAGTCAAAGTTCTTTAATTGACGGGATTCACAGAAAGCCCTCCCTGTCTGACCAGGTGGGACGGGTTAGTGTAATTGGGAGGATTGAAGTCCACACATCCTAAGGTTAACAAGGTTGAGAAACTCCTCTATTTGTTAAGGTTGTCATTAATAATTTCAATGATGACTTGGAGAAAATTCCTACTAAATTTCCAGAAGATAAAAAAAAAACACCTGGATGATTTAGTAGCATACTAGAGCTGAGAAATAAATTTTAAAATAAACTTGATAAAGTGGGAAAAGTGAACTGAAAACAACAACTAAGCCTAGCAGAAACAAATGCGAAGTTCTTGATTTGCAAGATAAAAATCAAATGCAGAGATATAGGATGTGAGGGTACCTGGGTTAGTAAGAATTTTTGTAAAAAATTCTTTAAAAAAAGTCATTGAAAACTAAACATGACCAAGCAGTCTGATGTGGCTGCAAAGGATCAAATGTCTTTTTAAACTGCATCGACAGAAATATAATTTGTAAATGATGGGAAGCAATTAGGGCACTCTTTTCTGCTTTGGTCAGACCACACTTGGCAAAATTAGTTAGTTACCACCTTTAAAGCGCTCCATGGCATAGGACCGGGATACCTCCGAGACCGCCTTCTGCCACAGACTCCCTCCCACAGACCAGTACGCTCCCACAGAGCGGGCCTCCTCAGGGTGCCGTCGGCCAAGCAATGTCGGCTGGNGGACTGACCTAGGGTGAATTTTAAATAGGGATAATTTTTAATGATTTTAATAAGAGACACAGCTACAAATATTTGGTTTTTAATTGGCTTTTATTGGGAAAATGTACTATGTTGTTTTAATATGCTGTGAGCCGCCCTGAGTCCCGTGGGGAGAAGGGCGGCATATAAGTCTTAAAAATAAAATAAATAAATAAATAAAAATGTGCACAGTTCTGGCCCCACACTTTTAAAGAGTCAGAGAAAGTGGAACAGGTTTAGAGAGGACAACAAAGATGATTATGTGGGCTAGAAACAGAATTCTTTGAAGAGAGATGGAAGGAACTGGTTAGCTTTGAGAAGGAAAAATTGAGTGGGGATATGACACACTCTTGAAATGCTTGAAAGGAAGCCACATAGAAGGTCGAGAGGCTGAATAATGGATTTAAGTTACAGAAAGGCAGATTCTAAGTGAATGGTAGAGGGGAAATAATGTCCTAAGAGCAAAACAGTTTCCAATTATGTAGAGAAGTGGTGTGCTCCCATAACTGGATGGATTCATACAGAAGTATCTGTCTCAAAGGCTTTAATTTGGATTCCAGTACTAGAAAAAGACTTGAACAGACTTGATGACCTAAATAGTTCCTTCTAAATCTAAGATTCTATCAAACAAATTGATTGAGAGAGACTTTTTTTAAAAAAAACACAGTCAAATCTATTCAGGGTCAATTTATCAGCTGCTTTAAGAAGCACCATTGTGTTATACAAAAACTAAGTGTTTGCCAGTATAACTAAACTAGGTATTACTGGAGAGATGTAAAAACAATAGATATAATTTGTCTATAAAAATAGTAGTTCTGGAGGTCACAATCAAGATCAGGATTAGAAGGTGTATTGCCCCAAATCTGTTCCCAGTTGGCACTTGCATTGTGAGAGAAGCCTCTAGGTTTGCTAAGGGAAGTTTCTTTCCCAATACAAAGAACAGCAAGTATAGAGATAAGATACTGGACTAGATGCGGGCAATTCAGATTCTAGTTTGCCTTCACCCAAAGAAGCTTCTGGGCCTCTAATTCTCTTTCAGGATTCTGGAGGGGAGGGGGGATAGAAAAAGAGTACAATGTATGCCATGCTGAGTTCTTGAAGGAAAGCAATTTATAGAGCTAATACTGTAAACCAATTATGGGAAGCCGGGGGCAGTTATTGGACCTTGGCTATAGAGGAACTGGGCTGGGTTTTCTATATCCTATGCAATCCCAATGCTACTGTTTATATAACAAATCATAATCATAATCATAATCATAATAATAGTAAAGTTGGAAGGGACCTTGGAGGTCATCTAGTCCAACCCCCTGCTCAGGCAGGAAACCCTATACCATTTTGGACAAATGGCTGTCCAGTCTCTTCTTAAAAAGAGACTGGACAGTGTGATTGTCTTTAGGAGTTAATTCCATGTTTAGTTTGCTAAAAGTATATGACAAAATAACAAAAGAGAATTAAAACAATGCCATATCCAGTTATTGCTGCACTGAATATGGGTGTGCATCTCTTTTAAAACAATCCTTGAGGAGAAAAATACTTTAAAACAATCCTTGAGGAGAAGGTGCGGTAGATTCCAGCAGTGGACAAGAAGTTGGACTAGATGATCACCAAACCAAACTAAATCAAACTTTTCCAATTCCTACATTTTATGACTCACATACTTTCCCCAATAAGGAGAACATGAATGTAGCATTGTTTGCTTCTGGAGTTTTTTCACATAGCTGGGCTTTTAGTACACAAAAACAGAGTTATTATCAGGTTCTAGGTGCCTGTTTCCAACTTCATGCCTTCTGCTGCTGAGGCATCAGGGTTTCATTCAGTCCCTGCTTTCATGCCATCAACCACCTGCCTATGAAAGACAGATGGCAGAAATCCAGATCTTCTATTCTTTTTCTCCTTTTGGCAGAAACCACATATGTAGCAAGGAGAGCATCTTACTGGAGTTAAACATATATAGATCTATGCTCTTGGAGTTACCACTGAACAAATTGTTAAGATGACCTATAAGTGCTACATCTTCGAACTGCTTCAGATAATACAATGATAACTATGTAGATGAAGGCATCTGCTATATAAGGAACTATCACAGCTGAAAAGCAAAGCCCTTGAACCATTACATAACACAACTGGCATTTTGATGATTCTTCAGATATGCAGTTGCCTCCTCATTGTACATGAAGAAATAAGTGGAACTGTTTTCATCACATGCAAGTTTTTGTAGAGCCTATTTGGACAGGATCCCTGAACAAACTATCAAAATCCACTGATTATATTTTATGCGGAGATAAGGGACAAGCTAATTTCAAGAAAGCCAAATAAATTCATCAGTGACAAAGTTCTCCACTAAGCAACCAACAGTTGATTCCCAAGTACCGTAGCATAAGCATATAGCCAACCTGGTATCATCCAGATTTGGAAAAGTTACTAAAATCCATGGACAGCATAGTCAATGGTCCAGGACATTCAAGAAGTGCATCAGAATTTTGCTCAGTGTACAGCCATTTAATCAAACCTTTTACCATTTGAAACAAACATTTATGAATTATCAGTCCCCAATGTTGTTAATTTCTGACTTTTCTGTAACTTGTTTGCACTGCTTTCTGTGGCTGGTATGCTTTTATATCAGATATCTATCCAGTGCTAAGGTTGCCTCATTTAATGCATCCTTAACAATTTTTCCCTTTGGGCTCTGGCTCTGGTTTCTCCAAACAGATCTCATTCCTTTTCTGTCTTACATGTTACTCTTTTTAGATTGCACAGCTGTGGAAAAGATGTGCATTTTTTAATTCTTGTACACTACCTTGCAATTACAAGTACTTTCTGGAGAAAAAACAAAGAATACATTATGATTTAAAGCACCTATTTTTCAGCATATATATATTAACCAAATTAATCCTGCATATTCTGCTTTCTCATATCCACATTTCAGTAATAAGTAACAGTAAACAGAAATCCTCCAAGAGATAAATCCCTCACACTAGCAAGCCAATTGCAGTATTAAGATGGATATCTACCAACCTCTAGTAGAAACTTGTTCAACAAGGGACAACAGCTTAGCTATCAAACAACTTGGCTACAAGGATCCTTAATGCCTGTGTCCACACAACTTAATAAGTCTCTATAGAAGGTTATTAACACTACACATTCAGTTCTTTAATCATGTTTAGAGATAACAGACAATATACATCTTCTAAGAAGCTATTAACATTCTTTAGACTTAGTTGAAATTTACATCAACAACTACAGTAACTTGGGATGTTATTCTGTTCTTCACAAATCAATAATGCCAGCTGTTCCAATTTAAAGCTACATGTGATATAAGTAGCTACAGAGAAACTTTCCAACTTATTTAAAAGAGCTTTGGACTATTGAGGAAATGATAGTAGCATATGAAGTTTCAATATGTTCCTATAGACCTTTAATCATTTTTTTTGCAAATTGTGCTTAGCAAGAGTAAGTTTGTCTTAGGTATAGACCAACAAATTTGGTAAAACCAGTTATTATGGTATATACTTCTTAGCTGCAGAGTGTCATGTAGTTCAGATGGGCAACTATATAAATTAGAGGTAGATAGATAGATAGATAGATAGACAGACAGACAGACAGACAGACAGACAGACAGACAGACACCATGATTTAGTACAATGTATGAATCTAGCCAGTTAACTTATTTACAAACTACAGACATTCTAAAGCATGCCTGTAGTGTGCACAGTAATTTTATCTACATATATGCATGAGAAATGTGCAATACGGCAAACCAGGCTAGGCAGAAACAATTCAAGGAACCTGGGTGTTTCTAAGACCCAATGCCCTTAGGAACCTCTCTACTGATGGGGTTTGTATTTTATTTATGTTCCATTTCTTTACCTTCTTAGACTAAATTAGATTAATACTAACCATATTTTTAACAGACAGTGAAGGCACTATTCCCTGGGCCTGCAGAATCAGCATGAATACGTCTTTTGTCCCAAGAGCATGATAAAATCTGTTGATGTCAAAAAAGCAGAACAGGGCTGGGTGTGATTAGTAGTAGTTGGAAGACCACCAGAAAACTAGAAAACTGTGGTCCAGCCTGGGCAGTTTTTAAAAATCATCCCAAAAGAAAGCAATGGAGACATGAAATCAACAGGAGGGGAGGGACAGGAGGCAGAAATATGGACCCCCAGCGCCAACAATATTGTTGGCGTATGTACAAAGATGTGAGATTTCAACTACAATGCCACAAGCACCACCTTGTCTGACTTCTCCTTCAGATGCCACTGCATGTAATCATCAGGGTTAATTTCAAATCTATGAAGTCTTTACCTGTTACCAAACAACAGGCTGGACTAATTAGAAAAAAGAGAGTTTGAGGAAATATTAGGCACTAAGAAGACTCCTCTATCTGGCCATTTTAAAAACACAAGCAAGGGAGCTTCATTTTAAAAAGTGGATCTAGATGAATTATTAATAGTATACTTTCAACTGACACAGCAGTGTTTGACTATTGTAAGACTAATTGCAACATTTTCACAGGTGCTAGTCCATCAGGCCAGCCTACAGTCATATGTCTGCTAAGCCTTCGTCTCCCAGTTGCTACAGCACAACTGTCAGAAGAAACATGACAGGGACTGCAGTGGAAACAGGTGGAAAAGGAGAAATCACAGAAGGAGGCAAAAATGGCAAGAATTTAAATTAATCTAGCCTGAAAAACATATAGAACCCACAAGAAAGTGGGAGCATCACTGATACTGGGACAAAAAGCTCAGAACAATTGCTTCTTCTACATGGCTGCCCAAAGACCTTCAAAAACTGAAAGAAGAAGCAGCTTGTGAATTCCTTGTTCTTGGCAAGATTCTGTTTGTTGAAGCCCTTTTTTGCTTCTGTGTTTCTGAAACTCCTGAGAAGTTGTGGTCTGGCAGACAAGTTAATAAATATATAGAGAAACATGGTGCAAATTCCAGATGACATGTCAAATGATTGCAGTTGTTACGTTCTCCAACATGGCTTGAGGAATTCAAGGGGCAATGGTCTGAATCATACCAGGAACTCCCTGATATAGATTGTAGGAAGTTATGTGAGTGATCTGAATTGTGTGTGTGTGTGTGTAATGATGGTAGCATATAAGGCTTCATTATGCTTCTATGATCCTTAATGTTGTTTTGCAAAGTTTGCTTAGCAAGAATGTATTCTGCTTATTTATAGACTAACATGTTTGGTAAATCCAGTCACTATGGTTTATTAGCTGCCATGCTGTGCATTGACCACAAAGAAGGCTGAGCACTGGACCCTACACCAGTGGGTCTAAGCAGGTGGAAGCATCTGGGAAATACCGTGTGGGCTTGGAAGGTAAGGAGGTTGGGCCTGGTTAGTACTTGGATGGAAAACCAACAGGGAATTCTAGAGCTAAAGACTATGTAACGTAGCAATAAGAAACCACTCATGCTACTTATTCCACAACTTATCCATCTCTACACATGCTATCCAGGTGATTACTAGAACTTAAGTTCAGGGATGTCTTTACTATACCTATATCTATACTTAGTTTGGATGGCTGGAAAAATTGTTAACCCCCACCCACATATACATTTCCTTCAAGGATGTCCACCCACTTCTACCCTTTCATTTATAACCATTTTATTCAAAACAAATCTAGCAATTCATTTTCCTACCCTAGTTTTTCTCAGTTGTGTTTTAGCTGCGTGCTTCCCAACTGTAATGATTTCTGAACATATTGGCAGGGGAAGGAGGAGAAATTGGAGGATGTGATGGAAGGTCGACACATCATGTTTTATTGATGGATTATCTCTTCCTGGAGGGTGAGGGCTAATGTGGGAGTAGGAGGAAGAGAAAGCTCAAAATAAAGCATTAATATACAGTTCAAATTTTAAATGGTGAGATATAGATTAGGAGTTAGTTGGAACTGTGTCAGAATGCAGGAAGAAAAATGAACAGCTGTCTAGAGAAAAATGAGTATCGGATGAAGGACACAAGGCCTGGTGGAAGTAAGATACACAAGGCTGGTAGCACTGTCTGGTGAAGAACAGCTGGTTATAATAAAATGGCCCTGTAGATGTGGGATAAATAGGAAAAAGTCATAGATTTTTTGTGAATCTACTTTTTTTCACTTCTAGCTCTCTCCGATTCTGATCCCTATTAAAGCAGCAAAAGTGGTTAAGCCATGATGTGGTTTATTCAGTGCTAGGCCTGAAATGTTGTGCAAATCCGCCCAGTTGTGGATAATATATATAGTGTGAAATTCCTGTTTTTCCCACTTTTCCTGCCTTCCGAAATTATGATATTACATACCAAAGGCAGAAGATTCGAACTTAATATCAGGTAAACCCATCAATCATTCAGAAATATTTATTAAATTCTCTCACTGCACATTTTCTAATCTAGATGAATTGAAATTGTTGCCATTGTAATTTTTACTATAAACTTTTTAAATCTGTAATGTATGATTGATACAGTAATAATTTTTAGATGAATTGAATACAATAATGGAACACCTAAATATAATCCTTATGAAGCCTATATCATCAGATTATTAATACAATCTTCAGAATGAGTCTCCTTCTTCTGCAAATACTCTTTTAGTCTGAATACACTTGATATCTTTCATTATTTATAATTGCCTAATATCTTTTATTCCAGTTCTTAGTTTAGTAATATGTATTTAGAATAAATGATGCACAGAGATCTGCATTGCCTCTTGCAATGGAATTGATCAGGACAAAATGGAGTCTGAATTCTCTTATCTATTTAAAGGAAAAGGATTAAATAATGCATCTTACATTTCAGTGGTAGCACTGTCTCTCTTACCCTGAGTGCTAATTCAGTTGAATTCAATGAGACTTAATTCTAAATAGAGTCATATAGGATTATAGTGTTAGTTTTGCCTTCAGGTGAGTACTTCTGCTATTAAAGAAGCCAATATTAATAGTTATATTTGCCATTGCAAATACAATTCCAGTCCAGTGTCAGAAACGTCTCATCTATCTTCCCGAGTATTAAAGATACATTTAAAATTATTTGATTTATTTATGACAAGAATAGACAACAGTGATCTTAAAGAAGTCTAAGTGGTTTCTTCTTTGTCTTCTTCATCATCACCATAATTTTTCCTGCAGATGCAGGGCCCGCTAAAGAAGTCTAAGTGGTTTACAGAGATCAAAACAAAAATAAGGCAATGCAAGGCATAAATACAGTCACACCAAACCATTACATGTTAGCCATTACACAACAAGTGTCAACATCTCCATATCAGTCTCTTTCCAAATAACTTTTTACAAGGATCCAGAATGTCACAAGAGCAGAAATTACCTGCAATTGTCTCAAGCAAGGGCAAACGCTACAGAAGATGCCCACAGTGAAACACCTGGGAGCCATGGATCTCCCCACCTTCCGAGCCACTGACTGGACCTGCCCAATAGGAAAAAGTGCCATAACATAGTGTCTCCGACTCCTAAACCTCATACTGTAAGTGACCTGAAGGAATGCTGACAGAAGGTCTAGCACAGGGGTCGGCAACCTTAAACACTCAAAGAGCCATTTGGACCCATTTCCCACAGAAAAGAAAACACTGGGAACCACAAAACCCTTTTGACATCTAAAATGAAGATAACACTGCATATATCATTTTTTATCTTTATGCTATGTATAAAAAAAACTATAGTGTGTTGCATTTATGAAATCAGTGAACTGCTGCAAAGAAAACAAATTTTTATTTCTACATGCAACAAAAACATTTTGAACTCCAAAAAACAGATGCTGGGTCGAAGGTTACTTTCAAATAAAATACTCATAATAAAATTATCCCCATACCTTATCTCTTAATTTAAAAAAACATCAAAATATTTCATTAAACGTTCTTTACTAAAAGTCTAGTAAGGACAACCACATATATTCATATTCTCTCTCCCTCCCTCCCTCCCTCCCTCCCTCCCTTCTCTCTCTCTCTCTCTCTCTCTCTCTCTCTCTCTCTCTCTCTCTCTCTCTCTCTCTCTCTCTCTCTCTCTCTCTCTCTCTCCTCTGTCTTGAGAAGAAACTGATTCAAAGGCTGAGAAATTTCATTCAGCCAATTTTGGGGGTCGGGGAGAAAGCCCCCCTTGAAACCCCCTTTTTGGCAATAGACTCAGCTTCACCTGCAGCCAAATCGCTTCCCTCTTCACACCAGGGAAGGTTCCTGATTTGGGGGAGGGAGTCCGAAAACATCCACAAACATTAAAACTAAAATTCGAGTCTTAAGAAAAACATCCTGCGGCAAGTTGTCTGGCATTGAGTTGGCTGTGGCAAGTTGGGTCCCCCTGCCACCCCATCCCGGGCAGAAGCTGCCGTCAGGTAATGGGAACCCTCCCCACCTTCTTCCTCAGGAATGGTCGGTTCCTGAGGCTGGGAAGGAGGCTGGCTGGCTGCAGGCAAGGGTGGTCTGTGGGGGGGATCTCTCACCGAATCCCCCCAAAGGCCCCCCTTCAGATCCCCCCAAATCTCTTCTGTCCACCCTGCTCCAAAAGGGGGATTTGGGGTTTATCAGTCTTCAGTCGGGGGGAGAGCTCTTCCTTCAGGGGATTCTGGCAGTGATGGGGAGCAAATGGCTGCCTCTCATTGGGGTCCTTTGCCCTCTCCTTAAAAATGTCTCTTTGTGTTGATGCTACCTAAAATTGTTGGGTTTTGCAGCGACCTCACACTTTGCACTTTTCCCCCTTGAATGTTCTGCTGGATTTTGCTTATTTGTGTATATTGTGGGTCACAAAGGCAAAAAAGGGAAAGGGAAAAGGAGAAATTTTCTTTCTCCAAATAAAACTTTTTGAAAAGTGATTGAAACACAGGAGAAAATTAGGAGAAAGATGGGCCTTGGCTTGAACCAATCAGGCTTTTCTTTTTCTTTTCTTTTTTCTTTAATTTTCTTTCTTTCTTTCTCTCATGTATTTAAAACAGTGTTTTTATTATTCTTATTATTTTTTTTAAAAAGGTATCTGTGAATCAACACAGTATTATGGAAGGCATAGCATTCTTTCTTCCAGCATTCTGCAAAGTTTGTCCTCGCAGCCTTCAGCTTGTACCTTCATTAGTTGTGGCATTTTTATTGATGTGACCCCCGGGAAGGGGAGGGGAGGGGCACTGGTCATCCCATAATCCCTCTTGCCACTCAGGGGCTTTGCTCCCCTCCCCCGAGTTTCTGTGTCTGGGGGTCCCGGGGTCAGCCAGGAGTGAGGCTGCTGTCCCAGCCTCTGCCCACCATCCGGTCGGTTTCACGAGCGAAAGAAACTCCTGGGACTTTGTTTCTTTCTGAGCAGAACTGGACTGAGATTAAACCCACAGAGGCACAGAAGCAGCAGAGCCAGTTCTGGAGTTTTCACGCGAAAATAGCCTGGGTGAAATCCTCCTTTTTCCCTCGAACCTCCGTCTGCTCATCGTCCACCAATCAATTGCCTTTGTTTCATTTTGGGAAGGATTGGAGGGCTTTGGAGTTTCCCTGCATTTTGCCTGGGGGTGTCTGTTGTGTCCCAGGCTGGGTGGGCTCACACGCCTCCCTCCCTTCCCTTCCAAAACTCTCTTCCTGTCTGGAATCTGGGATCCCTTTGATCCCCCCCCAAAAATCCACCCACATATGAGTTTGGGGGTTGGGATGAGAATCTAGCCATCTCTTTCTCTCTCTCTCTCTCTCTCTCTCCCTTCCCCCCCCTCTCTCTCCGATCTTCTCTCACCTGGTCAGCTGTCCACACGCTCTTCTCTGACAAGCTAACACACCACGGACATTCTTATTCGGCTGGAGTTGCTGGAAGGAGAGGGGGGAGCACAAGTGCCTCTCTGTCTCTGTCTCTGTCTCTCTCTCTGCAAATGGTGGAGGAGGAACCGCAGTAGAAGGCTGAAAGAGCCGCATGCAGCTCTAGAGCCGCAAGCTGCCGACCCGTGGTCTAGCAGAACAGGGATGGCCACATTTCTTCCATCCATGAGGTTGACCAATGCAATTTTAGTACCATATTGTACATGGGCCTGAATTCTGACTCCCACAGTCCAGAAAATCCATTTCTTTCAAGATTCTTTGTAACTGTCACCCCATCATTTTCTTCCACAAACATTCTTCACAAGGGGAGGACTAGAGCAATAATTGTTGAACTATAGCAGATCCAGGGCAGACTTCTTGAAGTGGCAGACCAGTGCCCTTTTCAAGGTTTTTGGCACTTCCCCTCTCCCGTTTTACTGTTATTTGTATCTACTTTCCTGCCTCCTTTCTGGCTTGTCTAACCAATCAGGAGGAGCAGGGGTCAAGCCCTACAAGTATTGGAGTTAAGATCATATGGAATTTTGTGCGCTGCTCCTATTTTCCCAAATACAATATTGTAAGACATAATCTTATTGGATGCTGTCCCTCATGGCTTCCTAGTCACAAGCAATGTTAGCCATGAAGTGATCAGTTAGATGATTGCAATTGACTGGATCTTCTGGTCCATCTCCCCCAAGAAGGGAGTGGGCCACTTTGAACAGCACAGCTGACATTCCACTGGTGCCATAAAAACAGAAATATAAGCGTGTTTTGCTGCCATTATGGCCACAAAGTGGAACCGTATTGTGTCTGGTCACTTTTTGTTCTCTACCAATATTGCTTCAGCCCCTTAAAACGGCTGCTTAGGTGTAGAAAAACCACCTAGCAGCAATCCTTTTTAGTGCCTGTTTGCATCTGTATATCAGAGGTTAAAGAGGCACTTAACTGATTTAACTGACCATCCCCCCATTGTTGGGGAAAACCCCAAGTATCCATTTGGAAACCTCGGAGAGTCCCTGTTGAAAAACAATCACTTTACGTCCATCAACCAATCTTCTGCCCTGCAATGACCTTTATACCCAAAGCAATTATGTTTTTACTTCCTCCTTCGTATTTTGAGTGTGTCCCCTGATTGTGTAGCTGCAGTATAGGCAATAGGTGTGCTTTTAAAATAAAGATAAAATCTCCTTTAAGACAAACTTAACTCTGGGTAACAGATGCATCCGTGGCAGCTTTCTCAGGAATGGTACAGAAATGGTTTATTTCTGCCTTCTTCAGGAACATTTTCCAATTTCTCATAGATTTAGATGGCCTCTAAATTGAATGAATGAGTGAATCCCTAATATTCCTTAGTAGTCTCTCTTTTAAGTACTGATCAGAACCAACCTCCTCAACTTCTAAATCCAGACAGGTTTAGCCAGGTGCTCTCCCTTGCTGAGGGTACCAATGGCAAAGTATAGTTCACTGGATATTACTGGATTGTAAACTACATCTTCCCTCACTATTGGTCATAGGAAGAACATCTCAAAAGAGCCACACATTATCCCTATTCAAAAATGCAGGAAGATGTGAGGACCATGAAAAGGCCCCTGATTCCTAGCAAATTATATTTTTATGAAAATTCTCAAGATACAGAGAATACGGGGGAATATGCATGGTTTATTTTAAAAAATTAAGCAGCGTTTTAATTGCAAGGAGAAGTATATTTAGATGTCATCAATTTATATGCACAG
>NW_015387224.1:281689-290817 GCF_001527695.2 Protobothrops mucrosquamatus
TATATATATATATATATATATATATATATATATATATATATATATATATATATATATATATATATATATATATATATATATATATATATATATTACATAAAGTATATTTGCTTTTCTTATAAAAAAAATTTCTTACAATATAATCCTATGATTTGCTCCACTGAGTCTGAAATTCACAAGATTTCTTGTGCCAATGGGGTTTAGATATAGCAAGATTTGTAGATCTTTTTAGCCCATGTGATCTGCAGAGATTTCAGTAATGTCTAGTTTCTTGGTTATTTATTCCCCATGATGTCAATGGGACTTATTTCCTAACAAGTGTGCATAGGATTACATGGAGCACAAACGTCTACATGTTTAGTCAGAAAATTTACCCTAGGCTATGTAATAAAATTGGATATTATTGGTAGTTGCTTTTACTGTTTCTTTCTATATTTAACTTGGTATGTTGCACTTTATAATGAACATTGTGGATTTCAGATAGGCTAGTCTGTTCTGACCTAATAAAATGTAATTACATGTATTTTTTTCTAGTGGTCCTTAAAGTTTGTCATCTCTATAGTTGCTGGGCCTACATATCTGAAGACTGTCAGGTTGGAGAAGGCTGATGCTGTCAAAATGTGGGAGCAAGAAGCTAAACGAGATGCTATCCTCTCCTACCAGCAAAACCAAAACCATGACAAAAAATGGAAAATCTGAAGTTTTATAACCTTGTGGCTTTACTCCAAAGGAACAGCCTTAGAGGAAAACTTCCTTTTTCTGAATATTTTTTTTGGCAATTAACAACCCAAAAAATATTCTTCTGGAGTTACAGAAGAAAAAATTGAACAGTCTTTTTTTTTTTCACTGTAAAAATTGCTATCTTCCTAGCAAGCCATCTTCTTTAAAAGTTTATTTAATAAGCATTGATTAAACCTTGTCTTAGCATGCAGAGTTAATCCCAGCCAACATTTCTTTTGAGAACATCCCTTCTTTAATCTTGCAAAGAAGACAAATATATGCATTCAAGGCCTCCAGGTTCTCTCAGAGAAGCCACTTTCAGATATTGAAGTTCTTAATTCTAACAAAAATGAAAAAAAAGGTCTCACTTTAACATTTAGCAAGACATTCTCAAAATTCTTAGATACATGTTAATGTTTAAAAATGAGTAATTTTTAGTTTTAAAAATGAGCTCCAACTGCCCCTCTTGCCCACAGCCCCAATTAGCTTTGGTAACAAAAATAACCCCTCAGCCTCGCAGCCTAGTAAGTCAGAGAAGTCCAGAGAAAATCAACAGTAGTAACTGAACGGAGAAACTCAGCTATTCACTGCTGCTTTTGTTTCCAGACTCACATGGTTTGCATGTGCTGGGAGGAGGGGGGACTTCTCAGGGCTGCACATTTTGATTGTGGAAACTGGAGGGGTTAATCAGTCATAAGCAGCAGCTGCAACAAGTCCAGGGACTAAGTACCTACTACCACTTGGAGAATACTTAATCAGTGTAACTCGGTCTACATCCTCCGCATTTCCATTACTTTACATTTTGATTTCTTCCAAAGTATACAATTGGATATTCACCTGTTGAACTAAATAGGATTATCTCAGCCATTTTCACCTATCCAGTGTAGGTTATTTTAGAATTCTTCAGTGTGTATCCCTACTGTATATGTTCTAGGTTTTATTTATAGGAGAGAATACCTTATATAGTAGTAAAAAATAGAACTGTATTTATACCAAAATGTGATACATTATATACTGGCTGTATTCACACAACTTGCTAAATTATAAGCATTGGCTTATAAACTATAGGTAGTTTTCGACTTACAACAGTGCCTTTAGTGACTGTTTAAGTTATGACTGAAAAAGTGACTTATAACCATTTCCCACACTTATGACTGTCGCAGCATCCCCATGGTCAAGTGATTTACATTTGGATGCTTGACAACTGGTTCATATTTATGACAGTTGCAGTGTCCTGGGGTCATGTGATCACCTTTTTCAACCTTCTGACAAGCAAGGACAAAGGGGAAGCCAGAGTCACTTAACAACTGTGTTATTAATTTAACAACATCAGCGATTCACTTAACAAATGTGGCAAGAGAAGATGTAAAATGAGACAAAACTCACTTAACAAATTTCTCACTTAAAGACATAAATTTTGGGCTCAATTGTGATTGTAAGTTGAGGACTACCTGTATAATCTATATCTTTAGGAATACACTAAGGAATGCACTAAGCAAATCATTATGTATCTTGATACGTTGTATGAATCCAGCCACTGACTTTAAAAAATACACAGCATTTAATCTTATGTGGATATTTTTTGATCAATAAATTTTCTTTACAACATGTTTTCCTTCATTCTCAATATGAAGAAAATTACTAGATATTAAACTACAGGGGAAAAAAAATCAGTTTCTCCTATCTGTAAGGGGGAAGAATTTTCATGTTGTACAGATAAATTGACATCTGGAAAGATGGGATGTTCAGGAAGCATATTTTGAAGTTCTCAGGTAGGGTTTCTCCTCTTTGCTTACTTATTATGGGTATTGCAATGTACGTGCCCAGATGAATGGGGTTGGAGCATTCATTTGGATTTTTGAAACAAAATATATGTAGTTTTAAAGTTTCTTGATCTATTTTTCCTATTCTATTGTAATGATTGTGTTAAGGGTTCTCTTTTAACAAAATTCACAAGCATAAAAGTTTCTATTTGTGTATATGAATAAGAAATTTCAAATTTGGGTTCTCATGCTTGAGGCTTATATACTGATAGTGCAACTGTTTCTCTAAATTAACCAAGTCTCTTGAGAATGACAATCGCAGACATTCTCCATTGATTCTGTTGGAAGTATGTTAGCGATAGTATTTTTTTTTGTTAATGAAACTGAGTATCATTTCACATTTATGATGATTGGATTCCATTGCAGCTCAGGACGTTCCCCCCATCACTTATATTCTACCAGCTTTGTCTCCTTGCATTAGCAGCATAACCTCAGCGCATAAATCAGTATGGTACAGCAATGCAAGATTTTGGTTTCCTGCCATTTTGGCATATTGTAATGAATGTTATTGTATCTCTATCCTGTAAACGTAAGTTAAGTATAGGATCACTCTACTAGTGAATGCATAGTGGTGAAACTTTGACCAGGGACTTCCTGACTCCAGAACTTTATACCAGCTCTCAAAACAAAAATAACTGTTCAGTGATTATGGAAGGGTTGATGTGGTTGCCTTTTGGGCAAAGCAGATTTTTTTTTACACTGCAGAATATTCTGCTGTTGAACATCTGGGTACCACATGTATGAGCATGAATTCAGTAACATGGTCAAACTCTAACAAAAGTTTGAATACCACATGTAGAAATCAGCTCACTTGCAGACAGGACTATGGGTATTATCATGCTTGAGAAAGACAAAACATGGCTTTTGCACTTTTTTACAGGTTAGTTCTCATTGATGTTTTTTTGAACATTAGGAACATTAGTAGCAATATTCCTATTAGTAATGAATTAGGTATTTTGAAAGCGTTTGAATAGCACTCATTAAAGCAGAAATTCCAAAGGACAATCATGCATAGTTCTTAGCAGTATGGATTCATTTTCATACTCTGGTTATGTTTCCCTCCGCCTTCTCTAGTCTTTGTCACTTAACTTTTATCTTAGTGGGACCATGCTGTTATTAAGCTTCATTTGCATTGTTTTCTTGATCAGCCCAATCACTTCCAGAATATGTATTCATAGTTCAGCTTACACAAAGAGCAAAACTTGAATTCAGCAAATGGAACTGGCTTCCACATTGTAATGCAAACAAAGCATATCAGTACTGTCTGTGTAATTTGTTCCAAATGTAAACATAGTGTTCTCATGATGCAGAATTTGAATTACTCTTAAGAAGAGTGTTGGTTCAGTATATTGGTGTTTTGTATTATTGACTTTCCTGATTCTTTCATGTTACATCCTGCTCTTCCTTCCCTTGGTGCTGGACATGTGGCTGCAGGCTGATACAATGAAGCCTGGCTCTCTGTTAGGAGTATGTGGAGAACTTCCTTCCTAAAGTTTCTGTGAAGATGCTTATTAAAGGGACAGCCTTTGCTTTAGAGAGAGCTGACAACGCCAGAGGATCTCTGCAGGACAAAAGCTTGTTTGTTCCAGTTAACACACGCAGAAAACAGTGAGTTTGGATTAGTCCTCTTTTGGTGAAAGTCTACAGGAAAGGACAGTTAGTGACAGTTGGGTTGAAATTCTTCATGGAATTTAATGTTGTGGGAGAAATTTGTGTATGGGGAGAGATTTCTAAAAACTCAGCCAAGTCTTCCACTGCAGAAGCTCATGACAATTGAGCCCCCAGCTATGAATCCGTCAGCTGTAGGCTGAACAATTTCTCCTTTTGCCACTTCCCCTCCCCGACTCCCCGGCTGCATCCTTTGTGACATCCGGGCCAGGAGGTGAACTTCCTGGTTGCCGTAGAAACCGAGATGAAGGCCAGATTCAAACAAAGCAAACCCAAAAGTGCCTCTTTGTCTGTTGGTGGCTGAGCAAGCTCCTCCATCCAAGTAATCCTCTCTTCTCCCCCCCCTTTTTTTGGCTGTTTAGATCTCTGTGTACAAAGTGTCAGATGGATCTCCATGCAAGGAAGGGGCAGGCAGGGCAAGACTCTTGAGGGATGCTGCCTAATGCAAATGTAACCATGTCATTAGCTCTGCCATAGGATGAAGCAATAGTAATCAATTAAAATGATTTTGAAAGAGTTAAACACATTTTCTTTCCTTTAAAGAGATAATTGATTTCAGTTGCATGGACTGGGATTTTTTTTTGTTCTGCAACAGGATTAGCATAGTGTTGTACCAATATTTTTACCACACTTCACTGTCTAAAGAGAAAATAATAGATTTTTAAAGAAATGCAGGTCTGTATCTAGGACTTTGCTGGGCCTCAGCTTCAAAATCCAAATCATGCTTCAGAGCACACTGGCAGACAAACATTAGACCTTGCTGCAATTGTTAAGAAGGAGCCACTGCTTCAATCAGAATAGAGCTGGAAGGGACCTTGGAGGTCCTCTAGTCCAGGAGACCCTATACCATTTCAGATAGGTGGCTGTCCAGTCTTCTCTTAAAAACCTCCAGTGAAGAAGCACCTACAACTTCTGAAGGCAAGCTGTCCTCATTGTTAGGAAGTTTCTCCTTAATTCCAGGTTGCTTCTCTCCTTGATTAGTTTCCATCCATTGCTTCTTGTCTTGCCTTCTGGTGCTTTGGAAAATAAGTTGACCCTCTCATCTTTGTGGCAGCCCCTCAAATACTGGAATACCACTATTATGTCACCCCTACTCCTTCTTTTCTCTAGACTGGCCATACCCAATTCCCGCAACCGTTCTTCCTATGTTTTTGTCTCCCAGGCCCTTAATCATTAAGGAATTGATGACAGTTTCTGCACCCCTGCATGCTCTGAAGCATCTTTTTGCTATTCAGTCCAAAACACTACACAGTTCTGTACCTGTGTCATAAAACTTGTCTTTATCTCATAGTATGAAAAGCTACCCCATATCTCTTCATAGTATGCATAATTCAGGTGAGCATACATATGCATGAATTGTGCGGTCCAGCAAACCATGGACAAAGTTGAGTAATGTGGATAGCTTTCGTCCCAGGCATTTCTTTCGCCCAGGGTTCCATGGACAGATGCTCAATTGCTCATCTCTCAAATCTAAACTGTTCCCCAGAACTACCAATCCAGGTTAATGCTAGAGATCCTATAACTGGAAGCAGAATTATTCTCCTTTCAGGCATTCTATAACATAAGTGCAGCCACACTTATGGAGGAGGGGGATTGAGAAGAACTCATTGACTGCACTCTCTTCATTTTTATTATTCTTGTTGTTCAAAGTGAAGTTCTTACGGAAGAGGGGCTCTTCTCTCCATGGAAGCTGTCTATTATGCACAATTCAGGGGAATTTTGTTTAGTGTATGTGTCCTTCAATCAGGTTCTTTCACAAATAACTATTATTTTCCCTCCTCCCCTCACCCACCTGAAAAGTATCTCTTTGCTAACATATTTCCCAGCTTTTCCGAGAGATTACTTTCTACAATGCAGTAGAAAGAGAAATAAGTTAAAAACATGAAGGGTGTTATAAAACATTACTACTTTTGTACACTCACTCTTAAATTTAGAGTGGTGGGAGTCCGACTGAAAAACTATGTATCTTTAAAGTGGGGGTTTTGTGTAACTATTGCACAAATGTTAACACACTTGTGAGAGGCTTTCCCTCCATAAATGCTGCCCTCTTTACTAAACGAGAGTATACTAATGCCCATCTACTTCCAGTATCTACTAAGCCTCCAATAGTGATCCCATTAACTTTTGATGAAATCATAATTTTTCTCCCCAGTGATGCTTGCACTGCTGCAGACATTCCCTTTTTCCTCTGTCTTTTATAGTCTTTTGAAAATATCTACTTTTCCTACAGCTCTAACAACTATGGGTCTCTCTAACTTCCCAGTGCTGACCTTTTGTTTGGGCAGAAATTATCCCTTCCAGGTCCTTAAGAGTTCCTACTTTTTGGAAGGTGCTTTCTTACTCTTTTCTCGTTCTGCATCTTTCTTTCTAACATTGTGTGGCCTTTTTGCTGCCATGTAGCCCTCAGTCAATTCTATTACCCTTTGATCCATTTCTTGATTGTGTTTCTGCACCCAAAACCTCACTTTAGTAGGGAGTACCTGTAGAAACAACTTCTAAAATTACTTCATCTACCATTTTTTCTTTGCTTCTTTCATCTGGTCTCAACCATTTCCTGCGCCGGGTCAGAGGCCTTTGCGGCCTCTGACCCGGCGCAGATCTCAACTGGCTCCCTGGTTTACCGAGGAGCTGAGAGAGATGAAACGCCGGAAAAGATGCCTAGAGAGCAGTTGGAGGGCTAGCCGAACCGAATCCGATCGAGCACAGGCAAGGACGCAGGTTAGATCCTACCTAGTGGCGATGAGGGTGGCTAGGTCTAATTACTATTCCATCCTCATTGCGTCATCAGATAATCGCCCGGCCACCCTCTTCAGGGTGACCCGCTCTCTCCTCCAGTTGAGGGAGGGAGGGGACCCCCTGGAGGGGAAGGCCGAGGACTTTGCTCAATATCTGTATGACAAAGTTGCTCGGATCCGAGAAGGTCTTGTCTCTGACTGGGTGGCCCCGGGGGAGGAGACGGGAGCAGGTCTTGAGACTGTTATATGGGAGGAGTTTGACTCTGTGGCCCCCGAGGACGTGGACAGGATCCTGGGGAGGCTGAATGCAACCACATGTTTATTGGATCCGTGTCCTTCCTGGCTGGTACTGGCTGCCTGGGAGGGTACACGAGCCTGGCTCCAGGGAATTATAAACGCTTCTTTANGTTCTGCCGAAGTGGTGCAAACTGGCTGAATCCCACCACTGGGTTAAGGTTCTTATATACCAGTGTTGCTGATGGTTAGGACTTGAGAAGGAAATGTAAGAGATGCACTCTCTCTCCTAAAACTTCTGGTCAGATCTGGGCATCCCCAGGGGAGCAGAGCAAAACAAATTAGATGCATGTAAGATGTTACCACACAAATGTGACTGCATAGATGTCAGAACCCAAGTCTATAGGGTCAGCAAGTGCATAAAGCCATCGCTACATGGAAGTCATCACTTTCTGTAGTTCTCAGTTGTTCTCAGTGTATGTACACTGTGAGCTTATGCACTGGAGGCAAATTCCTTGTGTGTCCAACCACACTTGGCCAATAAAGAATTCTATTCTATTCTATTCTATTCTATTCTATTCTATTCTATTCTATTCTATTCTATTCTATTCTATTCTATTCTACTCTACTCTACTCTACTCTACTCTACTCTATCTGGCAGATGCCACTGAGTCATTCAATCTAATATAATCACCACTCCCAATTGTGGTGCTTTATGTTAATGAAACATAAAATGCTTTTCATTTTGTAACAGTACTAAACAATGTGAAGAAGCAGAAATGGAACACAAAGGGTTCTAGAGCTGGAGCAAGCCAGTTCAAATTCTTCCATTTCATCTGGCTGAAGAAAAATCTGCCTACACCATATTGCGTTTCAGACTTCAGTCAAAACTATGCCTCCAGTTGAAAGCACATGTTAGCTTCAATCTTCAAAATAAAAATATATTTACTTATTACATTTCTAGTTACTCTTTAATTTCTGAATTCCAATCTTATTTATAACAAAAATGTAAGTAAAATGTAACAAACTTACAAACACAAATAAGCAACTGTGCAGAAAACTCAGCGGTGACATCGAGCGATACAACTTCAAATAGTGTGCCGTTGCTTTAAAAATTGACAATTTTTCTGGTGCCCTCTTCAGAAAAATATTGATATTTTTTTTTAAATCTGCCATCTCATACCACAATGACAGTTTTAATTAACAGGATGTGGTTTCTGAGATCTCTGACTATCTCTGCTTTCCCTGTATTGGGTGGTGATGGTGGTGATTAACTTCTAAAAATGATGTTCAGCTTCATTCTTTTCGTTCAGAAATTTCACCTTTTATCAGTTTGATCTGGTGGTTAGGGCAGCAGGCTACAAAACAGGAAACCACAAATTCAGGTCCCACCTTAGCCAAGAAAGCCAGCTGGGTGACTTTAGGTCATTCATTCTCTCTCTCAGCGAAACTCTGGCTCCCTCAGAGAGGGTACGCAATCTGGGTGTCCTCCTGGATTCACGGCTGACACTAGAAGATCAGTTGACGGCCGTGGCCAGGGGGGTGTTTTACCGGGTACGCCTGGTTTGCCAGTTGCGACCTTTTCTGGACCGGGATGCCTTGCGCACAGTTACCCACGCTCTTGTCACCTCCCACCTGGACTACTGCAATGCTCTCTACATGGGGCTCCCCTTGAGGAGCACTCGGAGGCTCCAGTTAGTCCAGAATGCAGCCGCGCGAGCGGTGATGGGAGTGACTCGTCGCTCCCACGTAACGCCGCTGCTGCGCGAACTGCACTGGCTACCGGTGGCTTTTCGGGTGCGCTTCAAGGTGTTGATTATCATCTTTAAAGCGCGCCATGGCATCGGACCTGGTTATCTCCGAGACCGCCTTCTGCCACAGATTACCTCTCATCGGCCGATACGCTCCCACAGAGAGGGTCTCCTCAGGGTGCCGTCAGTCAGACAGT
>NW_015387224.1:292514-364994 GCF_001527695.2 Protobothrops mucrosquamatus
TCTCACCTACATCGTCCATATAGGACGACTCGGGAACTCAACTCCTACCCCGGGCAGCTCACCTATCCCCTTATGCCCAGGGGAAAGGTATCAAGCCGTTTGACAGCTAGTGCTGGCTGTCAAACCGGCTTTTACGCGAAACAGGCGGGAGGCAGCAAACAGCTGCGACCGACGAAGTCGCCTGCCACCGGAAGTCCTAAATCTTCCACTCTTGCCCACAATTCCTGAATCCCTTCATGTTTGTCATATGTGTAGCTCCTAAACCTCTACCTATAGGTGTAGGGAGTAATGTCATACCTGGATAGAATTATCTTTTCAACATGTGAATAATCTGTTACTTCTCTTGCTGGAAGATTACTTGTAAGCTCTCAAAGCCTTTCTTGTTAAACATTCTGGCCACCCATTTACTCTCTGGCCATTTACAAGAAGTAGCAACTCTTTCAAACATGGTAAAATAGGCTTCTATATATTCTTCTTCTGACAACTTATGGATTTTTATATCTTTGTGATTACCTCCACTCTCTAGATGTTCCAAAAATCTTGGAGGCAATTGTGCCCCTTCTGGTGACTGGGCTTTTTGAAATAAGTCTACCAGCCCCCTAAGGTCTTCTTCTCTTGCCTCTCTTTCACTCTTTTCCATTCTACCCTATCTTTCCTGTCCCCCTCTGAAGCCACTCTTGTTCTTCTTTTGTAATTAATCACAGCCTTTCCTCTTGCTGTTGCTTTATCATTTCTGTGATGATATTGGTCCAAGTATCTGAGCCTAGCCCTGTTTTTGGCTGATCTATCTTTATCTTTGGCTTAACTGCAGGCATGGGGTAGATACCTGCCTTTGTCTCTAAGGAAAAAGAACCTTCTTTTTCCATGTCTGTTTGTGTGGTGTAGGTTCTGGTAAGAAGTCTGGTTTCTGCAGCCAGGATGTTGACTGTTTCCGGCAAAGTTTGAGCTCTGCCAGAACACAGCTCTTTTCCTTTTGAAGCCAATTTTTCTTTTCTTTTTATGGAGTATTTAATGAACTCCTCAAGTTGAAGCCACCTCCACTTGTGTGATTTACCACCCTGTGTTTGATATCCTATCTTTTTTATGGAAATACTACCATTCAGTCACAGTTTCTTTAAAGTGTACCAAATTCAGTGGGCTCAAAACACAAGAGTCAACACAACACAGGTCCTTAGACACACACACACAAGCATTCACGAGCTATTACTCACTGCTCACCATTATGCCACACTTTTCTACTACTACTACTTCCACTCCAACCACTACACCTCATGAGTACTGATAGAGAAAATTCTCTCTCTCAGCTTTAGGATGTTTTACCTACACACCCACACCACACCACACCACACCCAGCTGTTTTGCAGCACAGCTTTTAGAGCCAACATTGCTCTGCTGGCTGTGGAGAGGCCTTAAGAAGACAGGACAACAGCAGCACAGTTGCTAGCCATTTTCTGGACAGCCTGCTTTCTCGCAGAGCAGCTGTTTATGCATAGGAGGTATCTTATATTTAGGATCCACATTATGTTCATTCCATGGAAAAATGCATGGGAAAATCCCATTCATGGACAGAAATCCACTCAGGGTTAGGGTTAGGCTTCCTTGAAATTGGAGAGAAAACCAACATCACAGAGAGATTCAGAGAGTCTCTTTGCTCATGGAGGGGCTCTTATCTATTGTCATCCCATGGATAAATAATGGGAATTCCAATTTTTAATATCCAATTAGGGTTAGGGTTAAACTTAAGCTTTCATAAAACTGGAGTAAGGACCAGCATCAAAAGAGAGATTTGGAGAGAGTCTTTATTGGTTCCTGTTAAATGAGCTCATTCTACTTTATTGTAAAAGTACATTAATGGAATCTTGCAGGTTTGAAACTATGACTCTCCTTCCCCGCTCTCCTCCCCCCCCCATCTCTTTTACAGCTTAAAACTAGGGAGGATCTTTTCAGCCTCTTTCCTGTCCCACATTCCTGCTTCTGACTCAGTTGCATTTTATCTGACCATTCCCTTGGCTGCATCTCTTTGCTCCCAAGGACATTTCCACATACCATTGCAGTGATATTCCCCTGAAAGAGCAGATCCATCACTTGAGGGGGGTGGTGTTCCGCTTGACTTATACTTACTGCTTGAATAGCAAGTGGAGGGTTTGGCCAGCAGGGAACTTTGCCTAGCTTTATCTGGTGTTCTGGTTGAGGTTTTAACTGAAACAGGAAATACTGGCAATAGTGACTCATATCTTATCAACATGTGAGGGGCTCTACATGAAGGTTTCTTTGAAGCTTAGCTAGAAACTGCTTCTAATATAGAATGCAGTGGCCAGACTGCTGGCATGCAGGCTCCACCATTCCAGAATAACAGCTACTTTATCATTGCTGCTCTGATTGCCAATAGGCTTGAACTATCACTTCAAAGAGCTGGTGGTGCTGACTTACCATTGTGACATCCTTGTCTTTAATGATTCTGCTCATTCTGTCAAGTCATCTCAAGATGCCTTCTTCAGTTCCCATCCCCTACATGTGATGAGGGCATGTAGGCTAGAAGGAATGTCTTCTCAGGAGTGGTCCTTGCTGTATAGAATATAGTGACCTTGGAGTTGGTCCTTGCTCCAAGTCTTCAGAAAGCATTTTTTTAAATTTTCTGACACTTTGTAATGCCAGGGGAGGAAAGACATTGGCAATCTGATTTTATTTTGGCTTATGTTCTCATTTACCGTTTGGATTTTTTGTGTTGGGGAATATTATTGTTTGAGATTCCTCTGTTCACTCCTATCATTGGGCAGTACCAAAATGTTAATTAACAAGTAAATAAATGGGACAGCTGACTGCAGCCATTGACTTAATACTTAATAACTGAACTAACTTCCAAATGGTTTGGGACTTGTCTAAGAACAGCACTTTCAACTGTAGTTAGAAATGTAGTCCATGCAATTTTTCAGAACTGGTCACTGCATTAGTCCCAGTTAGTACTTTAGCTCTTATATTTTATACTACTTGGGAGGGTCCAAGTAAATTTCCAAGACAACACAAGTATAATCTGTCATAGTAATCTAAGCAAGATGTTACTAGCACATGGCTAATTGTAGTCATGTATTTAACTATTGTCTGTGCTATTTTACTGACCATATTCTGCATGTTTTAAAAATCTGCATTTATAACCGTGGATCAGGACAGCAATTTATCTTAGATTTTGCTGTCAGATGTAGATATACTCCAGATCATAACATTAAAATATGATGCATATAAATAGAGAGAGCCAACAAAGTATTTTTGTCTATATTGCTTTTCATTAGGGACGCATTCTTTAATACTTTTTAAATTGTAGTTTTATGATAATCGTGGTCTTTCCTTTGACTTATTAGTTTGAACTCTAGCTCTCTACCTATTATATATGTAGATTATAGGGCATTATCCTATATCAAAATTTCTTTCTTCTTTGAAAAGATATCCAGTGATGATTTAAGAGTATTGCTTAAACCTTAATCAAGAAAATATTTATACTGACTTTTGTCAATGGCTGTATACAGATGAGAGCAGCAAGAAAACATTTTTAATATACCTATTTGTAATGCATTTTTACAAATAAATATGAAAATGTAATAATTAGGATCATATGCAGACACAGCCAGGTTTTGTTACCAAATAGTCATTTTCAAAAAGCTAAATGCAAGTCCTACTATGGCTAAGGATTTCCCTTGGTCTGGAAAATATGAACCCCAGGCACTAGAAATTCATGAAGCAACAAATGGAAAGACTTGAATGCAGCAATAGTTAGAAATTAAGATTGGATTATAACTAGCTCTGTGGATGCAAACTTCTCTTGGATTCATAAAGACTATAACAATAAGCAATTTTATTAACAGCTTTTCTCTATTGCTTGAATTGCTGATGGGGTGCTCAAGGTTGCCAGTGCATCTTCCTTTGGCCCCATTAAGCTTCATGTGTCTATGGGGGCTACGTGCGGCTCTGGGATAACAATATATTGTTTATTTCCAGGAGTTCCTCTGAGCCCCACATATACCCAGGAAACAACAGCAACAGGAGACTGCAGTTCAGTTCTTTGGAAGTGTGTCCATCTGCCCAGAGAGAAGACAGAGATATGTTGTAATTGTAGAAGACCCCCTGGGGAGTTATGGAGTTTGTGGGACATAGTCCCAGCATTTACCTCCTGGATATCTTTTTATGATCTCATCCACACCATTGCAGATGTGCTTAATTGTACAAGAGATTATTGCTGTAATACCAATATTCCAATAACAAACTGAAATAACAAAATGCAAAATGAAAATATGGTTTTATGTTTGCAATCCACCATCCACTAATTGTGTTCAATATAAATACAATACAAGCATTTTAATTATAACTGAGATGTAGTCTATGATAACATCTGGCACCCAGGGATGGAGCATTTCCTTTAAGTCCATGACTGCTGAATTAATTTCTGACAGATGATTAGGATATATTTTGGCTGGATCTTCTGCAGCAAAATTATTTTGTTTCAAAGTTATGGTAACTGACAGCCCTTAAAAGTAATGGGAACCAAGGGCTATAGGAAGCCCAGATGTGGTACATCTGTGATAGATCCTAGAAGACTCTGTCTCTGAATGAAATGAATGCTTTAAACTAGAACCTTATTCAATCCATTGTGCCATTTTGTCTGACTGCATTGGTAGAACACCACAAGTGGAAAATGTGGATAATGCTTGCTCTATATTCTCTACTATTTCTGATGCTTGCTCCCTCCTGAAAATATGATTTACCTCTTTCCATGTTTGTGTGGTCTGTACTGCCAGATGCTTCTAAGTGAAGCTAGATCTGCTGAGCAAATAAGCATTTTTTCTATATTTCTCTCCCTCCATCACACGCGCTATAGATTTATCCCATCCAGTCAAATCTTGAAATCACAAATGAGCAATCTGCAGTTTACATATAACCTCTGAACCCATTTATGTATGTTTTGGAGCCTCTTGGGATCATCTCTGTGTTTTTTTTAGTAGAAAGTAGAATATGTGTTAAAAGTCCATTAAGAAATGCACCAATAAAATCTTTGTTTAAATAAAAGAGAGAAAACAGGCACCAAATCCTACCCTAGCCCAATGTCTGTGTTGTCTGGAAGCCATCGCTATCATTATAATATCATTCTAGTATCATTGCAGTAGAGTAGCAATAATCAATAGCAATAACTTGAGAAGCACAGCTCTAGTAATAAAAACTTGCTCACACCTATCTAAACTATTTTCCCAGTTTTGGACTTATTACATCTGACTGATTAGCTTTTTTTGCACCAATTCTACATACCCCTCAGTAAGTTTATAAGAATTTGAATTTATGCATAATGTGAAACTGTGGTTGCTTCAACCATGGTTCACTAAATAAGCCACAATGTGTGGCTTTATGAATAATGCTAAGGTGTAAATCATGGTTTCTGGGCTCACCAAACCAAAACTAATCACATGATGGCTTAGGGCAATATATGAAGCCAGCCACTATATGATTTATTGGACACTGTACATATTATGCATGAATCAGAACACAATGACTTGTGTCATGTGAGCCTAGTTATAATCTTGGCATTGCCATTTTCTAAACCCAGCCCCTTTTCCTTTTGAAAAATATCAGTAATACCACCCTATAACCATCCTGAATCCATAGATCACTGCATAACTGAACCACTTATTTAAATCCAACCCATTTTGAAATTACCAGTCTTCTGGAGAAGACTAGCATAAAGTATGCTACATCAACCATCTCCTGAAGTCAAATGAAAGTTGTATCAGCCCAGTGAGCACCCAGATATAGGGCTGGCTTGCCTTGAAGTTTTGTGCTGTATGGACATGCAAAGCCTGGCCTGAGAGTTCCCAGATGCCTTTTTACACAGGAATGCAGCCCCTGAAAATGGCAAGAGAGGCCCATCCTGGCTCCCAGGGGAATGGGGAGGGGACTTGTTACACAGATACTGAGGATGCTGCGTGACTTGTTCAGCAGATACTGATGATGTGGCAATATCGGAGCCATGCTTTCCTGAAGAGATAAAAGACCAGAGTTTTGTCTGATGAGACACCAGCCAGCACATGATTTCCCCTTGATCTGAGCTTGTTAAAATGGCAAAATTCTGCTGACAGCTTTAAACTCCCCTGGGCCTTTGAATCGTTCTTTCCTATTTGTCCCCACAAAATCTTCTTTTGCATGCATTTATTTGACAGTTGGAGGAATAGTTTGGCCCATTTTTTAAAAAAATGAGAGCTTGTATTCCATAGCCTTGTAAAACAGGGAGAGGTTTCTCCAACCCTGGAATGTGGTTAATTTAGACCTTAAAACTAAACATATTATTATTATTATTAAAAAAACCCAGAAATGATGAGTTTCATGTTTGTTAGAAAAGATGTGTAGAAAAGATATGTGCACATGAGTTGCTTTGATTCTTGCTTCCAACTTAGGCGTCTGTGCAGCATCTGTAGATTCTACTATTTGTGCCCAGCAGCATCTTGTGGTAATGAGTTCCACCATTCCAACGGTGGTTCTCTGATTGAACAAACATACCTTTCATTGAATTTTAAATGTGCTCTCTGAGTAGACAGATGGATCTGCCTGTTTTAGAACATGGAGCATCACACCCCTATGGCCTGCATATTTTGTTGGGGAGGCTTTAACATTGTGTTTCTGTATAAACTCCGATGTAAATATGCCCTCATTGCAAAAAAGATGTAAGCCTGTTACTTTCCACTGAAAAAGGTGGTAATGAAACAGAAGGAGATGCCTATCTTTGGTTTATGGATGTTTTCTGCTCCGATGCCTCTTTCATTGCAGTCTACGTTTGTGCCCAATGTTGTGAGTCTGTAGAACAGAGGTGGGAGTTAATCTGGGGTCTTTTCATGAGGTGTAGATGCCCTTCCTCCATTGTTACACCCAAATGCTCTATTAACAACTGGAGACTTCAAATCATGTGAGCAGGAAATCCCAGGGAAATCACCCTGCCAGATTTAGAATCAGAAGAATAGAAAGAATTTGGAGCTCAATATATCCCTCACCCTACTCTATTTAATTTTTGTTCAACGTAATAATGATCCAAATAAAAATTACATGAATAACAAAATGAATAAACTAAATAGTTACTTGCAATCAACTTTATAAAAACAATCTCTGTAGAAGACTAAAATTCAAAAGGGGCTTGTGTGAGAATTGGCATCACCTGCAAAACAAATTCAGCAAATCTGACCAGATTGTTCCTCTGCTGAAGGAAGATTAATACGAAGATCAAGAAATATCATATATCAAAAAACTAATGCTGCATATCAGGTATATTTTCATTTCAACATTTATAGTTCTATAGCTAACTCCCGTGCATGAAACAAACATCATTTCTAATGTCTTGATAATTCCCAATGCTGAGAATATAGTAATATATGTATGTAATAAGGAGTGATCACTCTAAAGGCAGGTTAACAGTTCATTGAATTTCAGACCAAAATGTAGTAAAAGTATCCTGAATTTTAGGAATTAATATTGTAACTCCTAAAATGCATCTCAAACAGCAACATGAAGTGTCCAACGTATATAGCACTATAGCATCCCATACAAATGGCTATTTAGTCTTTACTTCAGTGAAATGAAGCCCATCATGTCCTGAGGCCATCTTCATCTTCTTCAGCTATTTTCTCCTATCCCCGAGATTAGCAAACTCTAATTTGAAAACTTGCAGATCATATGAGTTCAGACAGTCATGCATGACCAATATAACATGGGAAAATATCATGTTGGAATGTCAGTCACATACAGTCTATTTTTATTAATAATGCTTCTTTGTCTTGTGCCTAATACCACACATCTAACATCCTAAACAGAAAAGAGGAACTTCAGAGATGCTGGTCAGCTTTTCCATAAATAGCATTGACTGGATTCACTCACTGATTAAACCATAATATAATTTGTTTGGCTTTGGCTCAGTAAAAGATATATCTAAGAGTCCATGGTGTCACGAGTCGTCAACTTCCTGTGTGCTTCAGCTCTGTGAAATGGCTCCTTTTGAAACAATTAATAGGCAGTTTTTAGAATCAAAAGTGCTTAGAATTCAAGCCTAATTCAAACACGCTTCCTCATCAGCAACTGTTGCAATGACCTCTATATGGGGCTACCCTTGAAGAGCATTCGAAAGCTAAAGCTGGTGCAGAGTGTGGCAGTGCAGACAGTTCTGGCCCGTGTAACACCATTGCTCTATGACCTGCACTGGCTGTCATTTTGCCTCTGAGTGCAATTCAAGATGTTGGTAATCACCTTTAAAGATCCTCCTGGCATGGGTCCAGGATACTTGAGGGAATGTCTCATCCCACTCGAGCCATCAGAGGCCTGATTATTCTGGCTAGGAGGATCCAGGAGAAGGGCCTTCTCTGCCATTGCACTTGCCCTCTGGAACATCTTGCCCCCCCCCATGTGAGTTGGCCCCAACTCTCCTGACTTTTCATAAGAGCCTAAAGACCTGGCTCTGCCAGTTAGCTTGCGGGCCCAATAGGGAAGCATCACAGTGGAGGTGGTTGATAGATGAATAACAGATTAATCCCATAAGATTCTAGTACAGAAGATGATAAAAAGCAAGCTACCTATGCTACTATTAGATGGATATGGCACCATTTGAATAATTAAATGCCTCTAAGGAATTATGTCAAGGTGGAGTAAGTGACATTTAGCAAACTGCAGGGTTCTGTCCTGGGTTTTCTTTCTTTCTTTCTTTCTTTCTTTCTTTCTTTCTTTCTTTCTTTCTTTCTTTCTTTCTTTCTTTCTCTTTCTTTCTTTCTTTCTTTCTTTCTTTCTTTCTTTCTTTCTTTCTTTCTTTCTTTCTTTCCTACTACTAACCTATGTAAAGAAGAACTGGGATAAAGTGACTGGTTCAAAGTAACACAATGAATATCCATGCCTCAGAGTGGATTTAAACCAAATTACTACAGTTCCAGTTGAACATCTTAATTATCACATTGGATCTTTAATATCCTTCAAAATAACACCCTGTATCAAAGCAAAGTAATCCAGATTTTTATTCCAAACTTTATGATATTTGCAGCCATACAATACTTTATGATACTTGTAGCCATACAATAAATCAATTTTCTAACTCACTACTCATTTGGTGCATGAGCTTATTGTTTGGACTGTTCACGGGAGCTCCATTTTAAATTCAGTGCAATCTTTTTTCTAGCCCCATTCCCTGGAATAAAATGGATGGTATCAACTTGGGCCCTCTGGTGGCTGGATATTGTCAGAACCTTTGGCTGCTAATGGCAAAAGATGTTCATTCCCATTTCTGGCTGTCAGGCACACACTCCCACTATACCAGTTCAGCTGACAATAATCAAGAATTTTATTTTTTTCTGGACACTGATGATTTTACAAATGCTGTCAATTTGTGGTGAGTTTTTTGCCCTATCAACAAGAATTCATGGAAGGATAATACAAAGTAGAAGAAAAGTGCCCTGCTCTTATTGCACTGAATTGACTAGAGCAATGTAGGTGACAGTGATTTTAGGCTAGGCTTAGCTTTGAACTCTAGTTAATTTGGGGGTTGTTTTGGATGAGAAAAGCATAGCAATGCAGAAGGTTGCCTTAGCCTCATTGCAAGATTCTGTCCCTGGATCTACTAGGGTGTGGTAGAAGCAGAGCTGATTCAGAGACAGCCTGTAGAATATGGATGGATTGTACATTGTTCTAATCTAATGCATAATGTGGTTTGTAGCTTAGTATGTTGTTAAAAGCCAGCCAATTGATTCTTATTCAATAAACCATTATTACCGAAACCAATGTAACATGTGGGTGTGTAAGCATGTGAACAGCATGTGATTATTTCCAAGGAAAAGTCTCATAGTGTATAAAGGTACACATTTGGCAAAACACAATTTATTATTGCTTTTATTTGATCTGCATAATTCATTATGATTCAGTGAAACACTGAAGTATCACACAATGGCCAATGAAGATATGCATTCAATTATCTGACTTCTCAGTCCTACCAGGTACTGGCCACATACTTTCCTATCGATCACTGCAGCCATTATAGACAGAAACCAATATTGTAAAGCAGGTTTTTTTTCCTCATTAGCATTACAGCTGGCTAACCACTTCTTTGTTAGGTGAACTGCTGCGTAAGCCAGAATGTACAGCAATGCTGAATTAATCATGGAGATAATGGTTAGGGGAAGAAACTCTTCTGGAATGTCTGTGTGGAATATCTGTTCCTTTTTAAAAAATTAGTTTATAATATAAAATAGAAGAGCAAATAATAGAAAAAATAGGGGAGGAAAAAGGGAAGATAAAAGTGTAGAAAAGAAGGCAAAAAGAAAGAAAAGGCATTGACTTCCAACTCCTTTTGGTGCAGTAGAATAAAATAGTAACATCAAACCTCAACTTTTTACTTTTACTTCTGAGTGGAATATCTGGAATGTTTCTGAACAAGAAGTCCATTGGAGCCTTTAGAAGAACATGTTACAGTGAAAGGGTGGGACTATGGGGCTGTGGTTGAACAAAATTATTGGTAATTTGAAATAAATCAAGACTGCTCAAACTGCCCTGGGAATTGTTTGCCCAGTATTGGACCAGTATCTCAGAATAATATTAGATAATTTGCCATTTGGATGGCTTAGTCTTTACTTTATGAGTTGCCTATCTATAATTTACCTTTTACACCAAACAATGCCAGCACTTATTAGAAATCCATTCCACCATTCTGTGATGTCTAAGAGAAGAGAAACATGCTTGGACTGCTTTATCTCTTATTTGCATATATTTTCCAACATTGAGACATAGCAGTGAAAATTACTTCCAATAAGGCCTATCAAGCTCTGTCATACATAGACCTTAGATATTAACCAATATCAACTGCAAACCTCTCTCCATTCACTTCAACTTATTGGGGCTTATTTAGAAGTGAATGCATTATATAGACAACCCACAGGCCCATGTAACTCTCCCAGGCCAGCCCCATGTTTTGGCCCCTGGAGCCTCTTAAAATTGAGCCACTAAAATATGGCAATGGGTTTCTAGTTTGGGGAAAGTTTTAAGCTTATCAGCTTTGATTTCCACTTCATTTGAAGATGTAGAATGTTTCTTTTTAGAATATCAGAATAGCAGCTGTCAATCCCTTGCCAAAAAACCCCCCTCCTGCCTTCATTTTCACTCTCCCCCACACATATGTGCATGCCGGCTTTCTGGTCCATTTCTGTAATGTCAGCAAAGCCATAAAACTGAAGGAGCTGCCATCGTTCAATCAAGATAATTCAGCTACATCAAAAGTATCAACTGGATAAACTCTTAATTGCACTAAGAACCCACACCTCCAAACTAGATCAAGTAACTCTCCGAAGAGAGAGGGAAGCATGCACTGGGCCATGCTGGCGGCAGAAGAATTGCAGCAGCTGTGTTCTCTCTTTATATATGGTTATGTCTATAATATAGATCCATACATATGTATAGCCTTTTACAGCTGTCAAGCCTTCTGCTCATTAAGGCCAACTGTTTGGGAGCCAGAGGAAACAGCACAGATGAACACAGACAAGTCTGTTGGCATACTCAAAGACGAACGTGCCTGCAACAACTGCAGTCTCTGCCCCTCCTTCCACCCACAGCAGCTGTGGGGCTGTTGATTGCTCTTCATTCAGCCCCCTTTGCCTGCCTCTAAGCCATCCCCATCAAATGACTTCAAAGTCATCACCGAACTCATCATTTCCGCATGTATCTCACGCATATCTGTGTTGGGAAACAGACTATTTTTTTTTAGAGTTGTATTGATAAAAAGGGGAACACCTTTTAACCTCAACCTTATAATTCCTAGAATTCTATTGAAGAAGTCAGACTTACTTCTTTATTATTTATATCAAGGTTATCCCAATCATGATGTATTTGATTTTGCTCTGAAAATAGCTATTTCAGTAATGTTGCTATGTTTTGAGATAACATAATTCTGCATTATCTTCTGGGAGAATCATTAACAGCATAATCATTGGGAACTTTCTTGAATGCCTCGCTTTGGCATTCAACCATGAATGCCTCTAATAGGGAAAACCACACTAGTATCCATGTATTTTTAAACTGGGGCTTAATTGGAAGATGCGTAGTCTAACTAGCAAAATCTGTGACCAAAAACAGGCAAAGGATCCGATCTGGGTTGGTCACCGGGATCAGAAATTTAGTCTTTGGAGCTTTCAGACTCGTGCTGAGCCCATCCACAGGGAATTTCTCTCTAGCGAAGCATGCACTTAAACAGGCAAATTTCCATTATTTGGAATGAGGATATTTCTCCTTTGACATTGATTTAGTATTGATGTATTATTGTTTATTGTACTTGCAAACACACATGGGATTCTTCTGCCAATGAATAGCAACTGATAACTTTTTTCAGATGAAGTTCTCATCTTACACAAAAGGAATATTTAAAGGCAGTGCTTTTTTTCTAAAAAAAAAACAAAAACCGGTGCCAGAACTCACACACGTCATACAACCCGCCTTGCCTACCCTACAAGGTTCCATCGAAAAAAGGTGCCGGAACTCCGTTCTGAGCGTTCTATGAGAAAAAAAGCCCTGTTTAAAGGTTTGCTGAGAAGCACTGGATCTAAAAATGTCAGAAATAGTCTTTTTAAAATTTTAGTCTCGTGCCATTGTTGTGCAGGAGAACTGACCCTTGAAGGTTTAATGTATCACAGTCATAATATAACAAACTACAGCAGAAAATATTTTTCCTCCCCATCATTTTCTATTGCATTTTCTTCCACAAATTTGACAATGAATACTCACTAGGAACTCTCTATGTGTGCAACAACCATCTTGTGAGGTAAGTTGGACTGAGAGAGAGTGACTGCCTAAAGTTATCCAATCACCTTTCATGTCTAATATACAACCAAGTATACCTAAGGTATACTACGTTAAGAGAACTTCAGAGAACCAAATCCAAGGAATGGAACCTTCAATATTCCCAAATAGCCATGAGATCTTTCATGGCAAAGATATACAACTTTTATTCAGATCAAGGGCAATTTGGGGCCTTTATATAGCATTAAATGTGATTTGTATAGTTTAAATTAAATATGATTTTCTTTCATGCATTTATTATTTTCTATTGTAAAGTGTTTTGTAATATTTTACATTTTGTAATATTTGTAATAATTTGTAATAATACTGTAAATATTATAATTCATTGGCAGCCTTCAGATGAGTTCAAGGTCAGGGGTTACACTTGCAAACTCATGGGTTGCATAGTCTGATTGCTCCCTTGATAACTCAAGTTGTTCAATGCCAATCAAGAAATCTATTGAGGTCCCTCTGATGTATTACAACATGCATTTACTAATTTGGCTATATAAAAGGTGTTCTTTTTTAATTCAGAAAAGAGTGCAAAACTGAACTGAACTTCCCACCATTTTGTACTGCATAAAGTATTTTCTCCTTGCTGGTTCACTTTTAATATAAGAGTAAGGAAATATGACCTAAAGCTATGATGAGATAAGATAGAAATGGAATTATTTTTGTTTTCTGCTTTCATATTTTGTTTCTACTAAATACCAACAATAATTAAATGGGCACATTTCTGGTGTGATCCTAATCTTGAGCTTTTTGACTTTCATCCACTTTATTGAAGTTCCCCAATTGACTAAGATGTAATTTTTTTAAAAAAAGAGTTGATATGTTATCAGCAGTTTCATGAACATACTAGACAACATTTTTGATTTATATAAATGTTTTAAATAAAGAAAGAAAAGGCAGATCCGTGGATCACTTAGATTGTTCTGTTAGCAGGATATGTGGTTTAATCTCATATCCTTAAGACAATCCAAAAATCAGAATGAACAGAACTGCATTTTTCTGCCCTTTTCTCAGTACCTACTTCCTGCCAAAGTCCCCAAGGCATTTACTATATATAAAACTAGGATTTGAAACCATATTAAAATAAATCCCATCCAAGAGATTCTGGAATTGCTTGCAGTCATCCACTCAGTCACTCAAGGGATAATAGTAGTCCATGGAGAGAAGGAAGAGAGAAGGAAAATAGAAGCACAAATATTTCTGATAGCTGGCTCCATTTCTTAATTAAAATATATTTATCACTCCTTGGAACCAAACTATTAATGCCTTCTGTTTGGCTTAAGAGAGTCAAAGTTGAATAGGTTGAGCCAGTTCCCATATGCTTCTTGCAGCCATGTAGGCTTTTAAGGTTACCACATCTGGACTGCAGAGCAGTCTAGGCGTCCTTATCGTGGAGTATACATTTCTCTTATCATGCAATGTGGCCCAATAGAACTCCAAGATCATTTCTCAGCTTCTTTATGATGTTCCAGTTTGCATTTTTAAAAAGTTTAATATTTTGGAAGCCATCCAGTCCAATTTAGAAGTTATACCTGGGGTTCCAAGATACATCAAGAAGGTTGTTGTACCAGAGACTGGTTCTATCCCTTAATTTCTTGTTGAAATTGATTTTTTTTCTCCTGTGGTCTGGCTCCACTAGTCCTCCAAGACCACATTACATCAACTTGGCTAACAAAAGCTAACAGCATACTCTAATCCTTAGAACGCTGCTTGGAAAGCCTCTGTCCATTAGGGTTTGAAAATGCCAGGAATCATTTTAAACAATGTATCTGGTATATTGATTTTCAAACCGGCTTTAGCCTAGATCCAATCCTCCAATTTATGATCATTCTCCAATGGGCAAGTGCCATCATCTTACTCAATCTTGGCAAGTTCAATCTTACTCAATCTTGGCAAGTTCAAGATGGGTGGACTTCAACTCCCAAAATTCCCCAGCTAGCATGGAAGTTGAGGTCTATCCAATCTTAAACTTGCCAGGGTTGAGAAACACTGATCTTATCTCTCTGTAATTTCTAAGTAGCAATTTTTTTTAATGATTATCACTGCTATCTGTATCACAGTTTTTCTAATAATTGTATTTTGTAATTTTATAGTGTTTTATGTCTTTTAAAATTTTTTATTAATAATAATTACAAGTTTATATATTTTATTGTTGTGCCATAATAAAAGTTTAAGTGGTGGTGGTGATGTGACATATTAGAAAGAAAGGTTATTTTGAATTTAAGATGCTGCTGCAAGATTAGGCAGCATATGAGTTACATGTTGATTCTAAATAGCTAATGTCCCGTTTCTAAATAATAATTATAAGAAACTAAAATGCTCTGGAATTTTAGAATTCAAACAAATCTGCCATATAACATTCTAGACTTAACAATTATCAATAAGAAAGACAAAAAAAAGTTTGGATAGCGGACACTGCAACATCTGGAGACAGTAGAAAACAACTGGAGAAAATCAGAAAGTACAAGATCTGAAAATAGAAAATAGTGGCAAAAGAAATCAAAGATAGTAAATCCAAAAACATCTAGAGTACCATCTGAACACCATTGACACTGACAAAATCCCTATCCATCAATTACAAAAGGCAGATTTACTTGGAACAGTTGCAACAATATCTTTAATATCATCAAAAAACATCTGCCTATTCCAGGTCCTTGCGAAAGACTTGATAAGTAGATAAAAATGCCAATCTAAATTTCTGCTGACTGTGCACTCAACAATAATACCCTTTCCTGCTAAGATCATGAAAAATTACTACTTAAGGCTATGATACTTAGGCTGCAAAAATTATTATTTAGGTTACCATTAGATGAAAGCAAAAATGGCTGTCTATATCTCTTTAGTGCCATCTGGTAAGCAACCAGATTTATGTAACCCAGATAGGATAGTCCTACCACAACCAGAAGAGTCAATGCTATGTTAAATTGATGAATACATTAATTATTTAATAGAAACTTCTTATATTCCTATGTTCTTAAAAACAATTCTATAGATTGGCCCGTAGTTTAGGGTCACAAAAGCAAAGACTAACCTATGCAGGAACAGGAAAAAAAATATTTATCCAAGAATAGATGTAGAAATAACTTTTGAGAGAAAGGGACATGTTTTTGAAAGTGAACCAGATACATTCTGAGTATTTAAACAGACATTAGATAGGCATCAGATTAATATAGTACATCTATCTAATGTCTGTTTAAATCTGAAATTTGAGGTGGGGCATTGGATGAGGTGAGGTGCAAAACAATTGAATGTTGATAGGCACTCAGACAAGAGGCTTTGTTTTATGCTAGCATTATTGTTACTGTAGTTGAATGAATTTGTCTCAGATAAAATCGGCTGGGGACTCTGTCCTTCTCCAATGGCATTTGTGGCAGCTCTTTGCTTGAAACACCGTGATTTGTTTTATTAAACTTGTTTTACAAGTATTTCTAGCACCTTGCTTGAATTTGTTCTCTGCTTCATATGAGATGGAGTAATTTATTCACAATGCTGGATATGGACAATTGGATCACACTGGAGAGAGACAAGTAGTGCAAGACAGAATTTCTTCATGCATCTTTCAGCCATGGAGTGATGGCTGTAAATTAAGAATCATAAACCAGTTTTGCTTTCTTTGTAGTTTAATCATGAGTAAAAGAAAATGAAGACATAAATAACACACTGTACTCTATTGTCACTTGACAATGGGAAAAAAAGTGCAGATACTTGAATTGCCATTTGTTGGTTGGAGATTAATCCCACCTCAATAAAAAAGGAGAAGGGAGGAATCTTCTATCCTTTTTTCTTAGAGGTCCCTTTGCCCAGTCTCCCTGCCCCTTCCCAGTTTTAGTTAAACTGATGAGCAAAATTGAAGTATTGTATTCTGTAGTTAGACAGAAATATAATAATGATATATTAAATATAACAGCAGCTTTTCTTTTAAAGTAATTACAGCATTGACCAATAGCTAGCAAATTTATTTCATATTTTGACTTGTACAATTTGATTTCAAAACAGACCAAAGAAACACTTCTTTCCACTCCCCCCTTATGAACATTTCCAGCATCTAATCCCCTTCCATCTTGCAGCACTAAGTTATCATTCAGCTGTCTTTTGTTTCACAAATAGTGGGTGTGACTGTTGAAAATTTACAGGGGAGTAAAAATAAAAGTCCTGTTTTGGTGCCAAACAGCTCAGAACATGTTTGCCCAGCTGTAGAGATGCTCAATCTGTTGGACATAACTTAAATTCTCCCCATGGTCTGCACCTGTCTGAAGACAGCAGTGTCAGAGAGCAAGATGAGAGTGGACATATCCAAGTTGCTCAGTTCTTTTTCTATCTTTACACTTTTGCTGTTCAGTGTTCAAACACAGAGCAGTAAAGGAAGACAAAGGAGACCCATAATTGTTGTTGCAATACCTTCCAGCTTTTGTGCAGTTTGATGCTGCTTTCAGGTGTGATATCCCCTCTTTGATTATGGCTCTGTTTGTCCACATAAATTAAACTGCTCATCTTCAGAGAAATATTCAACACCTACATTTTTAAGGTAATGATAAATATATTTGGGCATACTATGCACCATGATACTATGAGCAGGTCTAAAAGCAAAATGGTCTCTCTCTCTCTCTCTCTCTCTCTCTCTCTCTCACACACACACACACACACACACACACCTCTCTGTGTGTATATCACATACACACAACCCTATAGCTAAAATTCTAACTGTGCATTCTAAGTTACTGTACTCAGTCAGCCAAATCAAGAGTCTTAAATACAAACCTGAATTTCACTTTTGAAGGACAATTAAAAGAAAAATAATCTCATCCAATAGCATTTAGTCAGCTGGCAAAGAAGCTCACTGCATGGTGGCTGGGATTGTATGAGCTGAAATGTTTTTGCCTGTATAGTAGCTGGCAGAGTGGGAAGGAGGTAATAGGAATGATTGCCTGGCATCTTCAGGAAGGTTTGCTGGGGTCAAAACTGACAATAATGCAATCTATAGTGCACTGAAGGGCTTCATCAAGGCTATAGTTGTTTTTTTAGTCCAAACAATAGAGATGCATCAAAACCCACAGTAATAAAACATGCCTGTGGTTCTTCCTCAGTTCAGAGGTAAAACATACAGGGCCAAACCAAATCCTTGTCATTTTAAGAGTACCCAATCTATCATGTAAATATAAAAGCTTTGGGATATAATTCTCCCCGCCTGCCACACAAACAAGGTCACAGAACAAACTTGTCATAAATTACATGGCATTCTACGGCAAAAAGCAACAGGAGAAAGAAGTGCAGAAACCTGGAAGCAAACAATAAATAATACTGTGACAAGTTCAACTACTCCCAGGGTATGTATGTGCCAATGGAACCTTCTCCATATCCAAACCATCAGGAGAACTGGAAGTGACTTAAAAACTCTTAAGAGTGAGGAAAAACCCCTCCCTTCCCCCAGATTAAATCAGATTATTTCTTATAGAGATTTGACATCATGCCATTCCTAATAGTTTTATATCCCAGTTGCTTATTAACATTTCTCTTTCAATATATGGTATATATTAAATTCTGAACTTAATTTTGTGGCAAGGTATCCTCTCCACCTTACAGTGATTGTTATAAACTTTTTAAAACAAGTACAAAGAGAGCATCAGACCAAATAGTAGTTAACATTTATATGGTGTATTACTGCTTAAAGGTGTTCACATAGACTTTATCTCGGGTAGTGAATGGGCTATGTTTTGCACTAAACTATAATGTGGTAAGAGTTTTCAGCTGTGGTTTAGATGAACTAAATCAGCATATATTATCCACTCAGATTGTGAAAGTACAGCTGACATTAGTCATAGCTTGATGAACACAATTCGACAAATGTGAAGTCAAGCTAGGATAGGACGGCAGCATCCTAAGCTCATACCTCTTGTCCCTAATCATTACCCCATGCATTATAAAATTAGAACTCACCAGGGGAGCTCTCTATTTAAGCTCTGCTCCATCATTACTCAATGACATACAGTATTTCCTGGGCATATGCAGATTCAGTTGCAATTGTCTACAAATGAAGATACTTTCTGCACGGAAGTATACTTGCGTAGGATTTCACATGTCAAAATCTAATAAATTTGTAAATGACAGGATGCTGCTATTACATAAGTGCCATTTGTTGGAGGCTGCACTTATGCAGGGTAGTCATGCTTTGAGTGCTTCAGATATTTTAACATGTAAATAAATTTATATTCCAATCTAGCTAAAAAAAAAATGCACATAGCAGGAACTCTTGTGCACATACCATTCATCAGCTGAAGTGTGCACATCAGATACATCTTTACTTATTCAATTTCCATCTTCAAATATGCATTTGTCTATGTGGCGTCTATCCACACTGCATTGCTTTCAAAGAAATGCACACTGTATACTAACATCACATTTTCTTTTTTGGGTAAGTACATTGTCCAAAGCCCAGAAAAAGAGTTATAAACAAAAGAAACTGGAGGAGGTGAAGAAAAGGATAACTAAATCTGGTTTGTACCATGACTATTTATATACATTCTTTTCTATCCTGGTAGAAAAGCCATCAAGTCCACATATTGATTCATATGTTGCCCTTTGTTTTGTAAACTTCTCACATTCACTTTCCTTTTTCAGGAACTCATGAACTTCATTCAAGCACGACTTTCCTCTTTCTTCTCAATCTATTTATTCTTCCTTGATATATTTATATGCTCATTTATTCTCTCTGTACGAGCATACCACTCAGTGTGCTTCTTTTATATTGTTCGATTCATATGTATTCATCACTTATTCATTCTTGAACCTATCCTCGCTTTACCATACACATTTCTTAAGTAATATATTCCCACTGCATTTTCTTATCTTTGTTTTCCAGTTATATAGTAAAACAGTTCTTACTTCCATATAACAAAATGAGCTGAAGGCTGGTTTTATATTTTTACTTCTTTTAAGAAACTTGGATTCATTACAACAAATCAAATACTGCTTATTACCTTTCTGCCAGCATTTGCATGTTTTAAGGTTTTTCCATCAATTTCCCCATCTTTAGTAAACATTCTACCAATATACACCACTTCATTTACTTGCTCTAATTTTCACCATTCATGGATAGCTTGCAATTATTCACTCTAATCTCCCCTGTCAAATACAACTTTCTTGGACTTCAGTTCATTAATTTTCATATCTTCTCATAATTGCATTATACAGTCTAACATTCACTGAAAATTATTCAGGTTTGAAACTCACACGGAACTATTTTTGATAGAAAAGTACACATTTACTCACATCTTCAATTGACACAGAGCTAATGTCGATACTAGCATTTTGTATATACTTATCCACAGATACGCAGGCCACTAAGGGGACAACCACATATTTCTTTGTGCTCAATGTTTATCCATTCATTACTAACTTTTCTAGTTATTCTCATGCCTGTTTTATTTAATTATACAATTATTACTAATAGAATATATGTATCTCAGGGTTAAACTATGGAGTCCTTGGTGTTCTCTGAGCTTGGTTGTTTGCTTGCAGACTCTTCATTACCTGACTATGTAAAATCTTCAGTGCTAGAAAGGAGTGAGGTTTGCTATTTATTTATATACTGTAGCTTGCCCTGTCAGTGGTGTTGTTTTCTTTTTGGTAGTTCCTTGATTAGACTGTTGGTTACTACTCTAAACAACAGCCTAACGATAAACAAACGCCATAAACAACAGCCTAATTAAGGAACTACCAAGGAGCCAGGTAACAAAACCTTTGCAACAAAGAATCAAGCTCAGAGAGCATCAAGGACTCCACTATTATTTATTTACATGAATAAGAGACAATGGGGATTTGAAACATTTAAAGTAAGAAATAATAAAGGAACAGATGATATGTCTCCAGAAGAAAAGCTTATATAATAATAAGAAATCCTACAGGCATTCAGCAACTACCCTATCCTAGGATCTGTGAGGATAAATAAATTGTCAATGAGTTTCTGAACATCATCAGGGTGGAATCCTTATGGATCTCAGGGTGATGCTATTCTGGGGGACAGGCATTCCAACAGAGAAGATACATTGCATCCAGATAGATATTGAGGGTACGTGGGGTGCACCTCCTGCCAAATCTTACCAGACAGGTAGAAACTATTGGAAATACCAAATGACCAGGCTTTATGGTAGTAACTAACACCATGAGGTGAACCAGAAAGCTTACTGGCAAGCTCAAAGAGCAGTGATGTCACATGGCATATCTTGGTATGCCTATTGCTACTTCCATCACTATATTCTGGACCAGCTATACCTTCTGAGTGGTCTTCAAGGAGATTCTCATGTAGAACCTCATGGAGAATGCAATATTCCATTTGTGAGGTGATTGTCAAAAGGGCTCCTGTTCCAGCAATAGTTGCAATTGACACACTAGATAGCCTGCAGACATGGGGACAGTGTCATGTGGATAGCCTGGGGTCAAAATATACACTTGGGTATCATCAATACATTTTTGTAGATAAGCGAATTATTGTGCTGGCATAGGATGCTATTTAGCAAAGATCTGAACTCCTGGAACCAGTCACAGGAATTATGTTGGGGAATATGCCAGCCTTTCTGTTCCAAGTTTGTCAACATATTTGTCCATTAAAACAGGAGGATTGAGCTGCAATGGGTAAAGCAGGTAAATTGGATAAATGAACAGTGAATATGATAAATGAACTTTACTGCCCGTAAATGATGATTTTGGAACTAAAGGGATGAAAACAACAAAAATTCCTTTATCCCATATAAGTCAATAGCCAATTAATTCCCAATACAATGGGGACATGCAAATAAGAAGTTGCAAGGTTGGTACAATTGCAAGGTTTCCAGAGGGTAATAAAAATCTGGTAAAGAACAATACATCCAATAATAAAATTAAATGACATAACTCTTCCATTATGGTTTCCTTATGCATTGCTGCCTAAACTGTCTGACAGGTTAAGGTATGTTGCTGTACCATGATTTATCAATGGAAATTGTCATTGCTTCCAAGTCTAATAATGTAGAAAAATTTTATTTCAGATCCAGGTTATGTCTGTAAAATTACACACATCTAAAACAAGTTGCTTCTTTATTATTTATTTATTTATTATTTATGTCTTGCTTTTATTATTTTTACAAATAAGGTGGTGGTAATATCCAACACACCTTCCTCCTCCCATTTTAACCACAACAACCCTGTGAGGTGGGTTGGGTTTAGAGAAAGTGACTGGCCCAAAGTCATCCAACTGGCTTTCATGGCTAAGGTGGACTTGAACTCATGGTCGCTTGCTTTCTATCCTGGTCCCTTAACCACTGGACCAAACTGGCTCCCCCCTTCCCCGCAAGCTCTTCAAAGGGAGAGATTGAATTCTCAGATTTGAAACAATTGGGACACTTACTAGCAACTTGATCCTTGATCCCACAGATAAAACACTTCAAATCTGATTTGAATGGGAGGAAGTTTAACACAGCAATATCGTGCAAAATACATTAAAATCCCACAATAAAGTTATATTCTGTATTATATCTCCACTTCTGGCAAAGGAGATCTGTTTGTTCTGAGTTGCATTACTTCCATCCCAGAAGTATCCAAAGGTATGAAGAAGGGGAGAGGAAATGGACATAAAAAGGGTACGAAATATTTTTTTCTTTTTATTCTTTATTTGCCTCAGCTCTTCTCATTTTTTTATTTATAGTTGTACAACATTGAAAAAGCTCCTCTAAATTCTTTAGTGTGTGATGATGAACTAGTTCATCCTGCATTTCATTAGAAAGACCATCCTGAAAATTATCTACTAGAACTAATTCATCCCTGGCATAAGCTGAAGCCTTTTATTTATATAGATGTATCTGGCCACCCATCTCAAATACAAGACTCTGAGTGATTAACAGTAATAAAAATGATACAAAAGGTATCTAAAACACATAATACTGTAACACGGAGAATACAGGAAAATTATAAAAATATAAATCAACACAACAACACAACAAATGAGCTCCATCGCACACCTAAGGCTCCAGGCTTGAACACATATCCTCCTTCACTCTATCCTTAGCTTGGTACAATCTATGAATTCATAATTAGCAATAGCTAATTCTCTGCAGCTCTGTTTCTCTGAATAGTATCCATCACTGGGTTGCTGTTGACTGTTGTTGATAGGAACTGCTCAGTGGCAGCTTCATCTGTCAAGAGTCCACAAATAAATGCTACTTGAGAGAGAGTTACTATTTAGTATACTTACAATCCTGGCAAGCTCTTGATTCTAATTATAGCAAGAGTTTGGTTACTTTTTCAACTCTTAAGGTAGTCAAAACATATATGGACTTCATTGGGCAGAAATCTTGTCTCATGAGAAGTTAGAGTAATTCATGTTTAGAAATGTAAGCAGCAGAGGCTTATCCATTAGCTATCCCTCCTTTTTCCTTCTAAATAATGCAATCTAGGCTATGTCATACCCATAAAACATATTTTTAAAAAAGTTTAAAAAAATTAAAAGGGAAAGGAGCCTTGGATTATCCATAGTAAATGTTAATATAGATATATACAGAGCTGCTCAGTTTAACTCTGCTTTGGGGGACTTCCGGTCTTGCGCCCGTAGTGGTCGTGGGAGAGCGAAGCTCCGCTCCCCAGGGCTGGTTTTGTCCTACCAGGGGGACCCTACATGGGTCCGAAGTTGCCCAGAAGAGGTGACCATGGAGAAGGGACACTCTGTTGATCACGAAGCAACAGCAATCGCTTCGTTCGATCTGGGGGAAGCCCTCCGACCCGATCAGCGTCTAGCCCAAGCTACTTGCAGCTGAAGTCCAAGAGCACAAACCTGAACATCAGTGAGAGTATTGATCTTCTTTCTTCTATCTACTAATTGAATCCTTGAGAAAGATCCCCAAAACATGAAAACCTCCGGAAGGGAAGGGAGGGGACTATATCCCTATTCCCTTATAGATGAAAGCAACGAATTAATATTAAGGAGGAAAGAGATATACTAAAATTTAATTTAAAATACTACAGTCTGGATAAATTTAGGAACTAAACAACTGTCAAGATTATACCCTAAAGTATTTTGATGGAATTACAAAAAATACATAACAAAAAATAACTTTTTGATTGAAAAAAAAACCTGAAAAAAGAAATAACTGCTGACACCTAGTGGATAATCAGAATATAGAACACTAACAATAAGGATTCAGAAACTGGCAGAATGCTCAGAGATAAAGAATAATCTGTTCCTTTGAATTGCAAATAACCTTGAAGACAGCTGGGAACAAAGGAAGAGCTAGGCCAGCTATAAGATTAAAAAGTGTCTGAAAGGAAAAAAAACCCAACTGGACTGTTGTTTAAATTTAAGAACTGTTTATGGAAAAGAAAAACTTCAGCTCTTGGCTAATCTTTTAAAGGAGAATCTACAGGAAGGATTTAAAGTGACTCAACATACTGAACTGTAATTTTGAACTGACTGATAATTGACCCTTGAATTAAAACATTGATGAAAGATTATTTGAAGGGGGAGACAACATGGATGCCGTATATGTATCAAAAAATGATAGGATGCCATATTCAATATTTTCTCCTGAAGGATTTAGCCTGGAAAATCAAAGACTTTCAGAAATAATATTTCAAGGCAAGACAAATACTTTGCAGGAGGAAATAAATGCAATTTATTTATTTATAGGACAAATATGGATGACAATAGATTCAAACCACAAGGAAATTCGAAACAACTTTGATGATTTAAATAAGCATATTTCTAATTTAAATCTACAATTAAAAAACACCCAGGAAATAATGACAAATGAACAAACAAATCAGATAAGAGACCACAAATTAGAAGAATACGACCATATTGATGAAACAACAAATGAAAAGAATTACAATCTAATATAAACAGGAAAAAATCTACAAGATTCTGATACAACAATAAAAATGGAATGGACTATAGAATTTTTAGGAGAACTATCAGAGTTTGGGAGACAGAAAGTATACATCTTACTTACTTCATCTTTTGTATTCCCAACAACATTTACAAAAATACAAGAACTGCTGGGTAAGCAGATTATATCAACTTGGAACATTAACTGGCAAAAGAAGACCAGAGACAGATGCAAGGGATTTGACTCGCCCTACCAGATGGACTATTATATGAACAAACACTTATTTGAATATGGTTAAAAGAATAGAGAACCTTGAACATAAAGGGGCCCTATAACAAGAGGGATAAGAGATTTAAGTAATATAGTATGTTCTACAATATATGAAATGTAAAAATAGTGGGTTGATATAACTTTTATTAATATAAGTGATATAAACTGATTGAAAAGGATGTTATACCTAGATATTAAAAGATAGATAATAAGTACAGGATTTCTATAATGCACGATAGGGAAAATTTGGACATTTAGATGACTAACATATGAAGAAATTATAACTGATAAGAATTGGATTGAATATAAGAGAAATTAAGCTTAACAAAAATTACAAAAATAGGATGCATGGTGAATTAATGAGATGGTGGTTATAAGAATAATATAAGCAAAAAATGTTATACATAGAGATCATTATTATTTGTATAAATATAAAAAAATGTGTTTATATTTAACTATTTATATATTAAAAATATAAAGAATTACATTTTCTTTAAGGTTGAAGGAGAATATAAACGGGAGAAGGGAAGATCAAAGAAATATATTATTAATTAATATACTAATTATGGAATTATCAAACTTAATTGTTACTGATTGTTAATTGATTATTATTGTCTTTTTTTCTTTTATTAAAACATAAACCAAGACAACACGCTGTACACTAGGCACTAGAGATTGTTATAGTTAAAACCAATAAAATATGTAAAAAAAAACCTCTGCTTTGGGGAAGTTTTCCAATCCTAAAACAGATTTTTTTTCATTATTAAAATAATCTATAGAACAAATTTGTGCTTATAGTACAGGGACAGGAAAGATGAAAATCCTATTTTTTCTACTCTATTGCCTCCATGGACTAAATTATCTTTAGTTTGTCAAATTCCCTTTTGGGAAAATAAATGCCAGCAGATCTCCTGCCTGATAACTTTCAACAATACTCTTGTGAATGAAGATGTTCACCATTCTTAATAATTGTAATAAATAAGTGTATAAATAAAAATCTTGTCCATGTGTATAATCTGGGATTGTGGCTAGGGCAATGTTGTGTCAGACACACATTCCATGCTAATGTTAAGGTTTTGAAACTGGAACACCAACACAACCAAAACTAAGTTTTGCTTCAAGGATTCCAATTCAAAGCTAGCAGTTAAGACATTGATGTCTATCCTCAGCTACAAAACTCATTGGAAAACTTTGGGCCAGTCAGTCTCTCAGCACACTAACCCACAGATTATTGTTGTGGGCATAAAGTGATCCTATGTAAGATACCTGAGTTCTTTTGGAAAGGTGAAATGGTGGATAATGACATTGATGATATGATGATTGCTGTTGCTGCTCTGCTGCTGCTAGTATAAATGCAGTACTACTATTACTGTATTAAGTGCATCTATAACCATATTCCGGGATAACAAGTCATCATGAATATTATTTATCACTATAACTAGAATTGGACAAATATGATAGATACATAGAGTTTTCCATAAAATAATAGAATGGGTCCTGATCATCTGACTATAGTTCTGAGTTTAGAATGAATTTCTTTTTGTATTAGCTATTTTATATAGCAGCCCTGAATATTGCAGGAATAACTGTGATTTAATGGGGTAAAAATGAAAAAGGAGGTGTTGAAGCTCTCTCAACAATCTATTGGTCATCCTAGCAAACACACTAAGCCAGTTTCCCCCTCCATCACCTCCACCAACTGTACTGAATTACAATACCTATAATAGGAGGTGCAGTTCAACCTATCTAGAGAGTAATAGGTTTGGGAAAGCTGTACTAAACTTTTTATGTGGCAGTACATATAATTGATTAAATGGGATGTTCTTCTGACAAGCATATTTAGTATTGTAACACACCTGAGCCACTCAAAACATGATAAAAAGTTGCATTGCTTTTACTATCTAGAGAATATGCACAAATCCAAAGACCATAGACATCATTACAGATAACCAGGCATAGTAGATGAATGGCCATTAGCATACAGAAACAATAAAAAATTACCACTTTAGGATGAAATGAATGGAAACATTATGTCAGTTTCACACACTATTCTCCCAACCATTTTTATTAAAAGAAATAATATAGAGAATTTATTATAAAAATGATAGACAATCAAAAAGTCTTAGTTATTTCTTCCAAATTTAATTCAAGTGTGCCAAATATCTAAATGTATACAGAGAGGTTTGATATTACCAAATCTCATCAGACTTTTCATTAACTTCAGAAAAGAAGAGCTTATAAAATTGTGTGTTTTTTAAATTAAAAAAAGAAAAGTGTGCTAGATAACATTTGCAGGCATGGCTTTGACATGATCTTATGAGAAAATGTTTGCTTAGAGAGTAAGGAAGCTGTGTGTGTGATGAAAATAAACAATTAAACCACATTTGAACCATGCTTTTAAGTATATTTTAACATGTTAAATTTAACATGTTAAATCAGGTGTCTCAAGCTACACTTCAACCTTTCTGACCTACCTTTAAATATATCAACACAGTTTAATAAAAAAGAGATAATATTTTACTGGAAAAACAACTTGCCAAGTAGTCATAGTATGGCTTTTACACATTGTACCATACATATTGCATATTGCTCACAGGGGAATATTATAAGGACCAGTAAGAGAATTTTTTAAAAAGCTGGCCATGTGGAGATTGATTTAAGAACAGCTAACTAATGCTGTGTTCTGCTAGCATTTTCATTTTGTAAGGAATAACCAGAGATTGTTCCATGAATTATCACTTCTTCCGTGTTGTTCATGAGGCATTTATCCACTAAGCAAGATTACCTTTGGCAAGATACTGCCATTAGGCCAATTCCATCTTGGGGGGAGGGGGCGCTTCAAATATTTTCTTAGTTCAGAATGAATAAAACTTGATAGATGCATTAACACCGGAGTTTGGGGGCTTACTGAGTTCAACAGGGCATACTGATTCTTTCCGGTTATTCCAATTAAATCGTTCTCAACAAAATTCTCAGCAAGAAATGCATTAAGAAAAATGGGAAATTTTGTATCCAAAAATTTTGAGAGCTGAAAAGTGTGCTTGAAGGTCAAACTGCATAGGAATAGAATGTATTTCCAACACAACAGTGAATTCTGGAGACGAAGAGGTTGATATATAAGAGAAATATATAATATACCTATTCTTGAATTGATTGACATATTATGACATGAGCCTCTGATACTTGGACCAAAGGATTACACATCATTTTTGTTTTATTTTAAAATGGCAAGCAACATTTTAGCTGTTATATATTATGGCATATCTAAAATGAAATACTCTTAAAAAAAACCTAGAAATTGGAGCATGCATTTAATTAGCAGAGTTGCTTCCCTAGAAGTATTTAGATGGTTACACAAACTTCATTTTATACCTCCTACTTCTTTTAATGTTTGCTTATGATCTCTCATAAACCAGCAGAAGCAGGTCAGACAGAGAGTTAATATATGTAATCTACAATTTGTGCTTGTTTTAAGATACCAAGGAGGAAAATATCTGCCCCATCCCACCCCAAAAACAGTAAGCTATGAGCAAGGATCACAAGATAGTGATTGGATAAAGAATATGTGAAAGAAGCTAATGCTGTCTGGCTCCCCACAAGAGATGCCCATGGTTTGAGGATTAGTAAGACAGTCTGACTTCCTTCAGGAACAAGAGGGAACGTTTCAATTTCCATAGTTCTTTCAGCCTTACAATCTGGTTACATTCTGCAAGTGATCTCTTGCACAAAAGAGTACCCCCATGAAATGATAACTTAAGAGGCAAGAAGCAGTAACTTACGGCATATACTGGTATTGTGGCAGCACATTAAGATTTATTAAATCATGTGTCTTTCTGGGGAATATATTTAGAATATTATTGATTCTTTACGATTCTCTTCTCTTGCTCTTCATTTTGATGCAACAACATTCTCATGGCCAAAGATAAATCTTTGACAAATTTCAATATTTCAGACATCTAGACAATGACTTCCTGCAGAGTTAGCAATATTAAATGTAAATGAGAATGGTGGGAAACTATACTAACTCACCAAAAAATACCTACGGTCATGACTCCTTAAAATGGACAAAACCTTTCACTTCACACTTTTCTACTGCTTGTATTACCAGATATAATTCATTGACTTTATAGATTTCAGGTATACTGAATCAAATTTTGCATCAAAGCCCTTCAGAACATGACAAAGCCTATTGTTACTAACTTCTTATATAAGATTTTGAGCTTTTACTTTCACTATTTAAAAAAAATCTATTTTCAAGGACTAATACAATGCAATAAGCTTGAACTTCCAAAAACACTTAGTGAAATCTGACATTTGGGGAAAGTTTAGGTCAAATATAAATATAATAACAACCACTACAAACATGTTGTTTTATTTCATCAAATTATGGCATCCTGCATGAGTTGTTGCTTTTTCATTCCAATTGAGTTTTATAGATGTCTTTGTGAAAAAAAGACAGACCCTTGGGCATATGGCCAAATGAGTGCCTTGTAAGCAATGTGGTATGTATATTTTAAAATTGAAGCATTTGCTTGAACAAAAGATCACTTTATTGGACAATGAGAAAAGTTCTGAACTGGACCAGGGAAGGATCTTGAGTGATTTCAGAATGGATGTGGCCATTGATATATATTGCTGTAATAATCTGACCTCTGTGGAACTCATCAGAAGTGTCTATGTCAGACTGCAATCCATTCCTATTTTCATTGCTAGTATGAACAACAGGGAGACCCTTAATACTATTTACTTTTCAAAAAGAATGAAAGAAAGATTTGCATGGGGATGGGGATGACACTAGTCAACAGATAAAGTTCCTATAGAAGCAGTAGGCTTAGCTACGATTACCAGTCTGAACAGCTGTAGCTGCAGGCAGATGGAACAATATTTGGTCAGACACTAGCAGCTGGCTAGCATGTTTGGCTCTTGCTGTTTCTCTAGTTCCAGGCAACTCAGCTTGACTTACTTCTTCTTTGCATTGACATTTCTGCAGACCCAGTTCATGCCATCCTTTAAAGACAGTAGAAAAAGAACAGTAGGTTAGACAAAATAGGTAACCAGATCCTGACAAATTTTCTCTTAGATTGGTTTGCAAAAGCACTTTTTCCGTCTTCTCTTGGTTCCCTCTACTACAGGTTGTCCTTGACTTATGATCACAATTGTACATTGACCACACAAACGTACAGCAGCAATTCCAGCCCCCCCCTCAATGCAATTATTAATCAAGAATCAAGGATCTTTAAGCGAATATCCATCCCAATCCAAGCAATTCTAGGCTTCGCCCTTCCAAATCCTGAATCTCAGTAAGGTAAGGCACTGCCTGCAACTTCCCCCCCCACACACTTATTTCTCCCATCTCTGTTCTTTAAATGGCTTGCACCTTGCTTAGCAGTACGCCGAGCAGCCCCATAATCATACGGTTCTGGGGCTGTTTGCCATGTCCTTGGAAGCCTCAGGTGTACCAGCCCGATGGGCACCAGCCCACACCAACAGCAAGTGTTATCAAGCATTCATTTGCCCAGTTGCCTTCTCTCCCAATTCCCTGCAATGACTTTTCTCCTTTTTTGTCCATCTGCCGCAGCCAAAGCAAAAGCCCCTTGCTGTCTCTTGCAGACCCAGCTTCTTCAGCGAACGTTTCCTACACATGCCTTCGAGTGCTCTCTTTGTAAATCCCACTGTTCTTAGAATGCTGGACTGTCTCTGTAAAGCTGCCTTGTCTTCAAAACTCTATGCTGTCTTCGTAAAGCTGCGGTGCCTTACAGCAGCTTTTAGAAAGCAGTGCAGCTTTATAAACACAGTGCAGTTTTACAAAGACTGTATAGTGTTCCAAAGGCTTAGTAACATGTAGAAAACATGTAGAAAACATTTGCCAAAGAAGCTAGATGAAAAAGGAAGACAGCAATGAGGAGAAACCACTTAGAAGTGGCTGTACTGTCCTTATGTTATGCAATATATTAATACATAACCATGAATGATTTTTGACAGATGTTAAGATGAGAAATAGAACTTTTGTTTAATATCTCTGGTATCAGGACCAATATATACCATGTACTATTGTACATATATTATATACAATAGTAAGGAGTGCATCTTGCTATACAAGCTGTTGTTGAAATAAGCTGCAGACGCAGTAGAGGCACTTCTGTGCCTTCTAGTTGTGAATGGGCCTCCAGAATTCCAAACTCTAATGATCATAGATTCAATGAGCAACGATTCAATCAGAACAAGCACAACAATCCATAATTCTGGGGGAAGACAGGAGTAACTGAAACTCTATCAGATAAACCCTCATTTTAAAGATAGGTCTGACAACAGCACTGTTTCAAGAAGATCATAGAAACATTAAAGTAGCATTATGATAAACTTATGCAAGAAATGTGAAATCATACCAGGTGACAAATTCTCAACACTTTATATGTGAGCAAGCAAAGGTGTAATTCTTAAAACGGCTGAAAATTTGCCACCATAGAATCACTAAACACAAAAGAAAAAGATTAAGAAAATGTGTTTTTTGTGCTTCTCTGTTTAACCAAATCATGGCATATGCACTGGCACAAATAATGCTTTCTGACTCTTCATTGTCAATGTAAGATCCCAAGCCAGAGTAAATAGCCATATTACTTCCTTACTATCAATTTCCAGCCAAATGTTTAGTTTTGGGGGTAGGTAAAACTTCTATGTACTTTGGGAGTGCTCAAAGGGTTGCAAAAAATGTTGCCGACCATGTTTGGCTCATTCATCTATATAAATAAAAATGTAAATGTTCGTTTGTTCAAAATCTTAAATCTCCGAAAGTTCTTCACTGATTGCTTTGAAATTTTGACACAACGTTGCATTCGAATACGCGCGTGTTTTTATATACCTACTATTATATAGATGTCACACCTGTGACATAAACGTGTGCTTTCTCTTTTCTTTCTTTTCCATTTAACCAGACTGAGCCACAGCAACGCGTGGCCGGGTACAGCTAGTATTTATATAATAAAATACTGATACCTAGCCTGGGTATGTTTGGCTTTTGAACTGCTTTTTCTAAAATGAACTAAAGTAACATGGTGTAAAAAATACTGCCTGAATACATATACTTTTACTAATAAAGAACACATTTGTACTGATTAGTATATCTCATGATGTGGATGAAACCCCCTTGAGAAAACTCTATTACCACAATGCCTTGCACATTCACATTTTCAACTCCATTTTATAAATCCTCATTTATATATTACAAGTATCAGTGTGAATTAAACTGATACTTATTCTGAAGTATAAGGGAGATCCAGCTAGCGTGATTGTCTATCTCCTTAGTTCACCTCCTTAAATAGGAAGAAGCAAATCTGCTTACAGTAAAACTCTCTGACATTAGGAGGCATGATTACTGTAATGAAAGCTATTTTCTCAGCTATGGCAACAGTTTCTCTTCACTGACACTCATGAGGGTAAAATAGGCACACACCCATATCCAAAGCATCTTGATTATAACTTTTCATTGGGTAATCAATGAAAATCAAACCAACTTTTCAAAAGGGCATTGGTACACGATCACAGCAGATTCCAATCTTAATTAATATTTTTAGTTAAGGAAACTCATTTTAAATAATTTTCTAAATGTATAGAATTTATTCATTATAATGTAATCTCAATCATCTTGAAGTCTGTAATCTTCCTGATTTTATACACTATAGTATCACCTAGAAAACTAATTAAACCAGTGGTTCTCAACCTTCAACCGATCGTTAAGTCGAGGACTAAACCAGTCGTAAGTCGAGGACTACCCAACCGGTCGTAAGTTGAGGACTTTCCCTGCCCGAGAGCGCCGCACATGCATGGTTCTGCCCCCTGCGCCGGCCGAGACGTAGCTGGCAAGCGGCAGAGACGGAGCAGGCCGACCACCAGCTGGCCCAGCTCAAGGGAGGTAAGGCACCCGCCGGAAAAGGGGAAAAAAATGGCGGACAGCCTTGCTTGGTGACCCCCGTGAAATGGTCGATCGACCCCAAATGGGGTCGCGACCCATAGGTTGAGAACCGCTGAATTGAACTGACCTTCCAACCCCTACATTTGCTACAATATTCTTTTTTCATATTATGCCTTCGGGTTAGGACAAAATTCCTCCTATTAATATATTATCCATACTCTTCAGTTACCTACCTCTCACCCTCAAATCAGCTCTTAACTTCCTGTGTACTTTCCATCTCCCATATGACATATTTACTATCCTATCATTAAATTCTATATATGGAATCTCTGGGTACTTTCTTAATGTCATGAGTCAGGAGTAAAATATCTAACAGTTCAGTTGTACATATTTTTGCAAGAAGTTAAGTTCCCTAAGCTCAGTTTGATTTATTTCATCGGTAAATGAGTTCAGAATTGCAACACACTGTTGCCTGAGAAGCCAGAACTTCAGTTCTTGATACTAAGATCTGATTATAAATTATTAATTTTAAAAGAAAAACCACTTAGGACATGCCATAATCTCTTCTTAATCATAACTACAGCAAATAAGTGTCAGTTATTCCAGAGGGGCATATTCCCAAGAAAACAAGTAAATGACCGCAACTTAAGTAAAATGGATTTTTTTCCCCCAAAAGATTTGCACAACAATATGCATTTTCAATATGCACTTAATGGACTTTTGCTGATTAAGATCGAATGATGAGGCTTTATTATTTGTTAACAGATAAAGAATGAAGAGATTTTTGATTGAAATGTTAGGGAAGATGTTCAGTTACTGAAATTGCTTGTACTTTTCTTGATCAAAGAGGAAGTCTATTCTATTTTTTTCTAGGTTTTTTTCTATTTTATATATATTCTCTCTTTTCCCTATCCCCCTTTTTCTGTCTGCATTTTTATCTTTTTGTCTTTTTAATATTTCTCTTTGTATTCATTTTTTATCTTTATATTTTTAAACTTCAATAAAATTATTTTCAATTATTATTCAGCAATAATGTCTCGCGTTCCTTAGCCATTTCTAAAGTCAGTTTCTATTATTTATTTTCATAGCAAAGCTTCAACAAGATCCACAAGGAGTTAGGTCAAGAGTAGATGAGAGGAAAAGCTTATATCTCATTTTTCATGTGGTTCTGTGTGATTTATACACCACAATAATAATATACTGTATTTATAACGCTGTATTATTTTTTTCCATAACAATAATGGTGATACTGCTATAAAGTTATATATATACTTGTACAATAATGTCATGTTACCTTGTTATATCTTATATATTTTCCCCACACATCATTCCCATGTGTAAACCTGCCTTTTAAAGAAGTGAGAACTATTCCTATGAACTTTCTACTTTTATATAAGTTAAAAACAAAACAATCTTGTTTTCATTTTGAGAAAAGAAGGAAGAACAAAAGGCAAAATCCAGGATGACAGTGATTGGACAACAGCATTTTGTGGATGTGAATGAAAGAAGGATGATCACACCTAGGTTGATTCTGAAGGGAGAAGACACTCTAAATTTATATGCAATTGTATGAGAGGCAAATGGTTTTTATATTTAGTCAAATTCTTGTGGGGGAGAAGGCTTAACTGGGAAGGAAGTAATTCTGCTGACTTATCTTTCTATGAAACTATTTTTAAGCTGCACTGAAAGAAATATCAACATATTTTTACAGTTCACGAATGCAATATTTCAAAAGACTAGAAATTAAACTAAAATTAATTTTTCACCTAGCTCTCTTTCAAAAAACTTTAAAAGCTTTTAGTACCACTATTGCTGGGTTACAAGATTGTATAGTAGCTGAATTTTAAGCTTGTTTTAAAATCTAACAAAATCTATCTTCCATCCCACCATCCAGATCAGTGTTTCTCAACCTTGACAATTTTAAGACATGTGGACTTCAACTCCCAGAATTCCACAGCCAGCAATGCTGGCTGTGGAATTCTGGGAGTTGAAGTCCACATGCCTTAAAATTGTCAAGGTTGAGAAACACTGATCCAGATCATGTTTTCTTTAAGAAATTTTGAAAACCCTATACAGGTACTCCTCGACCTACAACAGTAGGCTTAGTGACCATTCAAAGTTACAACAGCACTGAAAAAAGTGATTTATGACCGTTTTTCACACTTATGACTGTTGCAGCATCCCCATGGTCACATCATCAAAATTCAGGCGCTTGGCAATTGACTCATATTTATGACAGTTGCAGTGTCCTGGGGTCATGTGATCACCTTCTGACAAACAAGTCAAGGGGAGAGCCAGATTCACTTAACAACCGTTACTAACTTAACAACTGTGGCAAGAAGAGTCATAAAATGGGGCAAAATTCACTTAACAACTGCTTTGCTTAGCAACAGAAATTTTGGGCTCAATTGTGGTCATAAGACCAGAACCACCTGTATACATAGATATATTATTTCACATTTTATAGTTTGACATCATAAAATGTGATGCATGCAAAAAATGTGGAGCAAATGTATATGCTTAGAAAATCTGGTAGCATTATATCTGCATCGGGCATGCTAGATACATTGGTACCAGAAGAATAATACGTCTGCCCTTGGCATGTAACTTTGATGAAGATAAAATGCCTATCTGTCTCAAAGATCTATTCCTCATCCATGTTTGATACAAAAGGAGTATTTTTTCAGAAAAAGCAAGCATTTTTAATTAGAAATAAAATATTCCAACATTCTACAATGACCAAATGTATTTCCTGTTTAAATTAACTTTGATTTTGGCCTCTTCTAGATAAAAGCTTTATTGACCATATGTTTTGACTGTTGAAGCTCATATTGTGGATGATGGGAGATGTTTGGAATCTAAGAAAACAAATGCCAAATGAATGTAGCCATATTTGTATAAATGATTCGTAACTTGGAAACTGACAAAATACTAAGAAATGAGGACAGAATGTTATTTACAACAAAGGCAATAGTCATCTTTTTAACCTTGTTTAGGTTAAAAGTACTTCCTTATTAATTATGATACCATACAGAATCAGCAGAAAAACCTTTCAACTCAACAGAAGAGCTTTCCATGTTTTAAAATAAGTAAAGTAATATACATTCATATCATCCCAAACTTCCTCAGAAAATTATTAAGCCTTAAATCTGAAATTAATTACAGGTAGTTCACACTTAACAATTGTTCCTTCAGCAACTGTCTGAAAATACAGTGGTGCTGAATGAAGGGACTTATGACCTGGGCCTGGAGTTAAGGGTTAGGGTCATACAATGAAAAGTTGGGCGGTTGGCAGTTAACTCACCCTTACAACTTCACGGGCACTGCAACTTCCCTCACTCGCCCCCTATTTCTTATCCATCTATGCTCTTAAACACCCAGGAAACTCTGACAACTGGGAGTGAAAAAGCTCTCCCATACAAATACTAAGGAACAAACACCTGGGAAGCCCCAACCCAGCCTTGCTCTAGAATCCAGGGGAGAGAGAGGAGCACACATAGCTCCCAGCCCCAGAAAGTACCTGGCTATAGTTGCCCCAGAAAGTACCTGGCTATAGTTGCTATAGTAGCTCTGCTATTCAACGGGCCACCATTTAAAAGGAAGAAAAAATTCACTGGAGTCCACATTGGAGAGAAGTAATGAGTGGCAACAATAAATATCAGAGGGAGGAAGTGGAGACTGAGGGAAAAGCAAAAGAAAACCATAGCTGCCATGAGAAGCAGGAGGAAGCCACTCCCACCATAACAATCTAACATTGAGCCAGGAGAACAACCTGTGTCTACCCTTTAGAAAAGACCAAAAATATTTTACAAAGAGCAGCATCCAGCATGGGAAATCCCAAGCAAGTCTCCTTTTCTCAATGTCCAAAGAGGAAGATGCATGGGGGCAGCCATGTTTTTCTTTCTTTTTCCCTTGGTCCCCGCTTTTTCCTTCTACCACCTATTTTTGCCACTCACCACTTTCCTCCATCTGGACTCGTGATTTTTTCCCACCTTTGTAACTGGAAGCCTGTTGGGATAGCAGAGCCATTGAGGGGAGAGGGAAACCCCTTACCTGCTGGCTAAAGTCCTCAACAACTGTAGCCAAGTCAGCCTGGATGGGGCTGCACAGACATGTGGCCTTTCATGGGGAGTAGAGCGCTTTGTACCATGTTCTTGGAGCTTCCGGGTGTTTTGTGCTTCCTGGGGGTGGCGCTTTTTTGCCATCCTACTGGGACAGGCTGAGGCTGTTGAGACCCCCAGGTTTGACTTATGTGACCTCCCTGTGTGCACACTGCACTGCAGCACTCCCTAATTTGTGTGCACCAGGCCTCCCAGGGCCATTTCCACCCTGCTGAGGCACTCCTGCACTCCTTTCCTGGAACTCCATTCACTTAACCTGTGCAATCACTTTACAACCACATACAGGAATGCTGGAATCATGGTTGTTGATTGAAGCAGTCATCTCACTTAATGACCATTTCACTCAATGACCAAACTTCTGGTTCCAATTGTGGTCATTAAGCAAGACTATCTGTACAACAGTGCTGCACAAATGGTACTTTTACAACAAATGGCTGGTCCCAGAAGTTACAACTGCAGCGCCCCCACAGTCACTTGATCAAAATCTGACTGCCTAGCAGCCCACCTGTACTTGACTTCTTCAACCCCCCCCACACACGTACATACTTGCCTATCTCTTCCATTTTGGCCTCCTGCACTCTGCAGCCCCTGCTGCCCTGTGCTTTGCCATTCCAGCTGACTTTTGCCAAGTTTTTGCTTTCGCTGCCCAGCCTAGCCCTTCACAAGGCAGCTACTGCATAAATGAGGCTTTCTTCCCAATGTTACATGTGGCAGTTTCTTCACAAAACCTGGGGAAGAAGGCCTCACATGGGCAGCAGTTGTCTTACAAAGAGCCAGGCCCGGCATGGCTCATCAACACTGGGAGCGAGATGATTGCAAAGGTCAGCTGGGGCAGCAGAGGAGGGCAACAGGTGTCTCGGAGTGTAGGGCAACAAGGGTGTTTGTAGTTACAGCTTCACAGTCCACTGGGATAGATGGGGCTTTCTGCCATGGTGCTGGACTGAAGAAAAAGGAAGGTATAGAAAAGGAATGGAAATTGGAATAAATAAAAGGTCTTTACTTTCCCCAATATCCCAATGGTTTTCTGTTTGTTAATGAATATATTATGCATATTAATGGAGCTCTATAAGGACCTAATCTTCAGCTTTTGAAATTGCCCAGGCTATCTTGTTTTGGTCCAGAGTGCATCCCATCTTGACCGGATTCTGAAATTTAACTCAGGGAAAATGGAACTTCATCCTGCATTTTATTTTATTTTCAGCACACTTTTACTGAGTCCTACTGTCATCAATCTTATTCTAGATCTCGTTGGTGACTCTGCCTAATGCAGTAACGCACACACATACACACATATCCTATTAATAGGGCCAAAACAGGATTATAGAGGGACCACTTACAAATACGGAATGATACGTACGTACTTATACTGTTCACAATTTTACACAATATAAAATATAAGAGCTTATTAAATAATTATTTGTGGCCAAAACAAATTAAGAAGGATGGCTAAATAAAAACTGGTACAATAAAAACTATTACTCTTAAAACTAAATTGCAATATAGAACGTATGTTGCTAAAGGAAGCAAATAATTACTTGAGGACAATCCAAGAAGAATGGGGGCAAAAATATGAATCAGTGTGTGATTTGCAATGGAGAAATCCATCATACATAGAACCTCTCTCTTGCCGAGTGAGTTAAAAATTACATTTCTCCATTATGCATTTGCTTCATAGCTTACACTGAAAACATTGGGATGCAAAACAAGGGGAATGCCTATCTCTCTCAGATCAGTAGAAAAGCCATTCTGCCAAAATAAACACTGTCTCCTCACCGACACGCCCTCTCCTGTCAGGGCTGAACAAGACTGAATCTGCCAGACTCTATCCCGGATTGTGTGCAAGTTCAGACCCTCTGCAATCTCTGCAGCAGGGGCTGCTGTCAGTAAATCTTGTTTGTTTGCAAAGATGAGTACTGGAACGCCACTTAGCTTTTCTTCATCCACCAGCTCTGCTAGTTCCTGAAATGTAAAGACATGTGCAGAATTTTTTATAAAATGAACAAGATTTTTTATTTATTTATTTATTTATTTATTTATTTATTTATTTAAATTTGTATACCGCTCTATCTCCCTTACGGGACTCAGGGCGGTGAACAGGCGATAATAAAAATCACAATAAATATACTCAAATTTCTATTCTAAAATCAGATTAAATAAAGGCCTGCTCTAAAATACCCCATATAAAACCTTTACTAAAACATAATTAAGACTACGCCAGGCCGGCCGCACGGAATAGATGGGTTTTCAGGGCTCGGTGAAAAAGGCGCAGGTCCACAGTTGTACGTAGGTCGGGGGGTAGGTCATTCCAGAGGGCAGGAGCTGCCACAGAGAAGGCTCTCCCCCTGGGGGTCGCCAGCCGGCACTGACTGGCCGACGGCACCCTAAGGAGGCCCTCTCTGTGGGAGCGGACTGGCCGAAGGGAGGTGTTTGGTAGGAGGCGGTCTTGCAAATACCTAGGTCCATTGCCATGGAGCGCTTTAAAGGTTGTTACTAACACCTTTAATTGTTTCCCTAAACAATTCTGGAGAAATATTGTAACCTAATGTTTTATTGTAGCCGTATTGATGCTAGAATAAAGAGTCCAGGTATATAACACAAGCAAGCACTAACACCATAACCTAAAATAAGTTTTTCTAAAATTATAACAAGAGTATAATCTAACTGCCTTCAGGGCAACAGCAATGGATTGCCAATCCCAACCTTCAAGATACTAGTACTTGTGGAACAGCCAATGTAACATATACAAGCACACTTATAAACTGAATTTGCCAGTATAATGGAATAACTCTTAAAAACAATTTATTTTAGCCTATAAATGCTTCAATTTCTGCAAGAATCCTAAATATAAACTTTAAAGTTTAATTCAGTTTATTCATCTCTAATATATGGGTCATTGATGCATCTTTTTTTTTTTAAAAAAAGTGTAATCTTTATAAGGCAATTTTGACTACTAAAAGGAATACTGAGCATCCCTGTATAATGCGCTTATGTATTAATTTATATACTCATTAAATGAATGCATTAAAGATTAAATACAAACCAATCCTGCAAATACCATTCTAAACTAAATTAACATTGACCTTAAAAACATTCCTAAAATTAAGGGGTAGGAACTTACGATGCAGCATACTCAAATTTCACATTTTCTGTTAATGGCATCAAAAAAGGGAAATAAATGGATGCAAAATGATAATTAGCATATCAAAGATGAACATACACTTTGGATGGTTGGATGCAGCTGGAAAAGTGTTATAATTATCAAAGCTGCTCGATATAACATGGAGACCTTACATAATTCAACTGATGTGAACATTGTATCATAAATCAGAATTTACCAATCACCGCATTAAATTATCAGGAAAACGTTCATATTTTTAAGATGGTACTGCAGAGTCTATATAATTCAGATCTGAGTGCAAAAAAATAAAAATTATTTGGGTCAAACTTGTGAAAATTGAAAAGGGACTTTAAAAAATAATTTCCCTGTTTTCAGCTAATTTCCAAATTTGACAGAAAGCTGTAACTTAAATGAAACTCCATTTTTATTACTATACGTTCCACGTCAAATTCTGACAAATTTCATTGTACTGTATCCCTACTTTCAAAAGCTGTGACATACTTACTTGACCAGTTTCTTCAAATCTTTTTCTATCAGCACTATCAATGACATAAATCTACAAAGCAAATAAGGAAAATAGGCTTAAAAATTCAACTGTATGATGCCATTTGACAGACAGTATATCTGTAATAACAAGTTTTTGCAATAATAATCTCTCAAAATTAAGTAATTAATGCCTGTTAAAATTAATGAATGTTGAAACGGGAAAAATCTGTCTGGAATAAAATCGTCAGCCCTTTTTTTTAGTGTTTTATAACACTTTTTTCAGCTGTGAGCTGTATCCGAAAAAGGACAGAATCCTTTAGCATCATTAGCTATAGATATATATGTAGGGAGAAAAAATACACAAGTTTTTATTTAATAAGTGATAACTTACTGATGTACCTGTTATCACAAGTTGTGATTACTGGTACACTACAACTCATTCTTTTTGTACCTTGGTTTCTGCCCTCCTTTACTTCTTCTGCCTCTCTGAATACTTTGGGTCTTGGGGGTAAGGGAAAATGATGGGGAAAGCTATGACTCCTGGTGTTTATGACTGCAATCTAGGAGAATTGAGCCCATACTTTAGCCACCACAAAGCATTTAAATGAAGTCTTTCCAATTGTAAGTTAGGATCTCAAGATAGACAACTGTTTCAAACAATCATGTCTTAAGCTGAGAGATAAATGTGAGCCTATACACCCAACATCTTCCTGCTATACAAATGGGAACACTACCTTCCAGTTTTTTTCAGATTGAGAAACTATAGTTACTAATTTAAGAACAAATCAGAATCCTAAACTATGTTATGAGGTTCATTTAGGATTCTGGCTTTCTCTAAAGGTAGAAAGTGCTTTGCCCCAGTTCAAAGTTAAAAAAAGGGGGAGAGGAATGATGATGATGATGATGATGATGATGATGATGATGATGATGATGATGATGAACTGAAGACTAGTGTACTTAGGACTATGTAGGAAAAAGCAATGGTTTGTGTTTGTGGGCAGTTTCTTTCAAATGTTGGTTACCGTCCAAACTAGGCTAATATAATCCTTTGATTATCCTGTACACCAAGTTTGACAATTATGTCATTCTAGGATGTTTACTAGTTGCATAACTGGTCATGGGAACAATATATATACATCATCCCAAAGACAACATTTATAATAATGACCTGCTTTTATAGTCCTAATGAAACAGTGGATTAAGCTTAAGAGGCAGCTATGTTTGCAGAACCACTCAACAAGATCCCTGGAGCATCTGACTGTCTCTAGGATTTCTCATCTAAGCTTAACTTATGAGAAGCACCTAACTAGAACTTGAGAAGGCAGACCTAATGCCAACATCACAATGAACAGCATTGCGTCAAGCAGCATAGATATACATTATCAAGTCCCTATTTCCATATCTGGAAGGTTTTTTTGCAAAGCGGCTGCAGGTGTATGTCTGAATATGCAATCATTCAAATATACACACCTTTATTTGTGCATAGCTTCCAAAGAGCACAGGTGTGGGAGACTGAAGTATCTCCCATTCAAACACACCTGCATGTTTATGAATGTGCAATCACTTCATGTGTTAAAAATATTCTTGGAAGGGCCTCTCACTTGTGCAATATTCTTCAACTCTGAGCTAAGACAGGTTTCTTAGCTAGCATGCTGTCTGTTTACAAAAATCCCTTTAAGGCAAACCAAACTAATGTAGCCCCTAATCCAGCTTTCCCTTTACTATAATAGTGGGTTAAAATGAAATAACAGAAGAAACTATGCCTTTGGGTTTAAAATCTCAGTATGAAGGATGTTTGGATAAATCATTTTTGAAAGGAAATTGTTATGTATAAAAAACTGATTTTATATGAATTTGCTCACTGTGTTTGTGTATGAAATGTCAGTTTTCTTTTTGCACTTCTTAGATGAAGGAATTTAAAGTTAAACATTTCTTTGCTTCATAATAGCTGTACAAGAAAGACCAGATTAGAGTTTAAAAATCAGTATCTAATTAAAATCTTTATCCTTTATAGGATAATTAAATTTGCTAGGATACAATATATATTGTTAATCACATGCTATTTTGTCCACATAGAATCTTAGCATCTATTACAGTCATACTTTACTTGAATAGATCATTCATGTGATGCTATTACATGGGAATATGTTCATTTCATTGCTACTAATTTATCAAAAAGTAGCATCCTAAATGTAATAATAAACTTGTACAAAATCTGCATAACATCAGCAGTGAATTCTTTTTGTGATCTAGACAGTCTTTCTTTGAAATAAAAAAAATTCCAGTCAGCTTTCTTCAGCACTAAATTTTTATTCATCAATCCTTTGAAAGACTGTCTCCATTATTACATATATTTTATATTTAGTTGTTTGGACCATCCCAACTGCTCTTCTTTTCTACATGTTTAAATATTTTAATGAGTGTCTTAGTTTTTTAAAATCAATTTTGATATATTTAATTGAAAATAGTATAAATATCAGCAATTATTCTAAAATTTACCTTCACTACGATTGAAAAACCCAACTAATTGAAATGCAGTATTACAGCTCCAGACTGAGGTTGTTAGCCACTGATCCACTAACAGCCCTTATACTTTGTTATAAACTCCCTACAGCAAAATATTACCCTTAAGTTGAAATCAGCGAGCAAGGATACAAGTGTTAATATTCCCAAGGAGGGTGGGAGCAGATCAACAACAACATAAGAATAAATTCTGCTGCAATCAGGCTGACACTGTCAGCAAAACTCTAATATTGGAAAACTGCTACTAGCATAGCAGAAATTGCAAAGTAGAGGGCAGCAAATAATTTATCTACTCCATTTCTCATATGATTTCAGGCAATCTAGAATCTGTAGATTTACATTTGACAACACTTCTATATTTTGAGCATTACATTTTCCAGAGAGATAGTTAGTTTGTTGGTTATAATTAAAATATGTGACTCAAGGAATTTAAAAACCAGTATATTTACTACAGTAAAGCTTTTATAGTTATACTTCATTTCATCAGATGCATAAAGCATTATTCTGAGGGAAGATTGTACAAATATTAGTATCTGGAAGGAATAATAAATAGTATATCTGAGAAAAATAAAATTCAGGACATGCCAATAATGGTACTTACCTATTAAAAATGACCATTTTAAAAAAAATTGGCTGTGACATCAGATATGCTTGCCTAGGTGAATTGATCTACACATACAATTTAAAAACAACTTTTTTGCCCATTATTGTATGATATTATAAGACAGTGGTGGCGAACCTATGGTACAGGTGCCAGAGGCGGCACTCAAAGCCCTCTCTGTGGGCACTTGCACCGTCGCCCCAGTCCTAGGCCTTTAGCTGGGTTTTATAAAACCTTTTCGCTTTAGGCCTCCACTGCCGTGTGCAAAAAATAAAAAGGTTCAATCAATCAGTCAATTTCAACTTCTTGCAGGAAAAAAAAGATCTTGCAAAGTTGGAATTGATTGATTGAACTTTTTAGTCCCACCCAATGTGCCGTTATCACTGCAGCCACGCCCATCCAATGGGCCACACCCAGCCAATGGCCACACCCACCCGGCACCCGACACTGCATAAATGGGTTTTGGGTTGCAGTTTGGGCACTCGGTCTCTAAAAGGTTCGCCATCACTGTTATAAGACATTTTCACCTGAACCCAGATAAAAGCATAGCTTACTTTATGTTAGCATATTCAACCACAATTATATGTAATGCATGAATCTGGATCTGTGGCTCCCCTAGCTTCCGCAGGAGACACTTTCCACTGAGCAAAGCAATGGTTTAGCAGAGGGATGTGAAATAGAGTTAGTTCAGGAACAGTATTACTGCTAGTCTAGCTTCCATGTCACCCTAGTTAAGAGATTACTTGAAATCAAAGAGGAAGTTATGAAAGATTCAGTTGTTCCCTATCTGGGGACAGTGGCACCAGCCCCAGTTGGCCACTTCATTTTATTAGGAGAATAATTAATAAAATTATTTAAAATAAAGTACGGTAATGAAAAAAGCCAGAAAGCAGCAAGTAATAAATCTTTACAAAGTTGATTTATGGGATTACTGGCAGGTTAGTCCACTATTAATGCTGAATTAAATTCAGTCTTCCTTGTATGAATATGGCTTTCCTCTCTGCTTATTCCATGGTAACAGAACACAATCCCTTAATTACAGCTGAGCTAAGCATAACTAGTTTCGCTACTCCCTTTGCTAGACTCTTAACATCTATCGTCTGGTCTCACTGGATTTTCCCCCCACTGAATTATCAGAGAATTCTGTTTGTGCTGCTGCTGCTTTACAAAGAAAAATGTTCACCTCACTCTGACACTGATATACCTATATTAACTGGAATGTCTCTGCAGCAACATATTGTTCTGATAAGATCTGAACCATTCTTGGAAGCCTGAGCTCTCCATTCATGCCTCCTCTTCACCAGGGTACAGAATTGATTTGGTTATATAAGTGGCAAGCGCCTCTTTCCCCTGCATTAATCTTCATTCTTGCTTAGAATTTTTTGTTTGTAGAAAGTCTGATTTTAAGCTTTCTAGAATAGCTATAGATTGCAGTCGTTATCCTTTGGTCTTCAAATTTATGGTGACTTGTAACAAATAAATGCTTTGGTAGTTTTCTGCCTTTCTGGTTCCAGGTAGTCCTCCTTAACAACCATTCACTGAAGTACAGTTTGAAATAACAACTGCCTTTGAAAGGGTGTTTATGACCTTTAAAGCACTTCTGATCATTGCAAAATACTGAATCCCCCTTCCCCCCCCCCGTCACATGATCGTGATCTGGGTGTTTGGCAATTTGTTTCCGCCTACAACTGGTTGCCAAGTCCCCTGCAAATCATGTAAACATCATTTGTAATCTTCTCTGCTGGCTTCCCCAGAAAGTCATTGGGGAAGCTGGCAGGGAAAAATGAAAGCTGCTGTCATTTGCTGAGAGGGCTCATATTCATCTCTGGGAGCTGGATGAACGAGCTCCCTGTCAAAAGATTTCAGCTCCATGGAAGCAAATATGCAGCTGAAATCCTTCTCTCTCTATCTCTCCATGCCTATGCAGTACCTGCAGAACTGTGAGAAGAAAAGGATTTTTAGCTCTGTAATTTTGGCTGCTGAAATCCAAACAGTCAAGGGGCTGAAATCCTTCTCTCCTACAGCTTTGCAGGCACGGAGCTGTAGGGAGCTCCGTGCCTGCAGAGCTGCCAGGAGCTCCATTTCTATGGAGCTGCAGGGAGAGAAGGATTTTTAGTTCTGTCTCTGCTTGGATTTTTGCTGCCAGTAAAAATAAGTGGGTTGCTTTGCACATAGTAGTGGGACAGGGAGCAGAGTAGACTAAGGCCTCCCAGGTCTGGCAGGGAGTTAGCTGAGGCCTCCTGGGCCTGGTGGAGCAGGGAGCAAGCCGAAGCCTCCTGGGCCAGGCAGGGAGCAGGCCAAGATGTCCTGGGCTGTAGCAGCCTTGCATCACACTGCAGCACACCTACAACTTGTGCTCAGTCTGCACTTGGACTCCCAGGGCCACACCCACCACTGAGACACCCCTGAGCTCCATTTTAAAAAATGTACTATTGTTTAATGGCCACAACTGGAAGATCCAGGATTGCAGTCATTGAGTGAAGCAGTCATATGACATCTCACTTAGTGATGGCTTCACTCAACAACTGAGATGCTGGTCCCAATTGTGGTTGTTAAGTGAGGACTACCTGTATGTTTTCTATAATAAAAACATAGATTGTCTCTTCATCTCTGGATATTACTCGGTGCTTTATGCATGTTTTATGCAGTAGTGAATCAATGAGCAACTTTGTAACTGATGGTAGCTTCTCCTTTTAATATTCAGGAAGATATAGACTATCTGCCAGTTCCCAAGAATAATATGGGCTATCTGCCACACCAACTCTGGATTCTCCTGCTAATCTGGTTCTGTGAATATCTAGTTTTCTACCTAAAGTATTTTTTATAGTAAGATAATAGGAATGCCACATTAGACAAGCAACTATTTGTTGGCCTCAATTTTCCAACTGTAATAGAAAATAATGCTGCCTTATTTTAAAGGACTGTTGTCACAAATATTACAATGATAATTAACACAAATTTGAGAACTTAAAATGTGAGTGATATGTGGTGGTGGTGGAAGAAAGTTCCCAAATATGATATACAAAAGATACCAAAATGGGAACAGCTCCTTAAAATGTTCCTTCCATACGTGAAATAGTTGCAATTGGAAATATTTCATCTCTGTTTTATATAGCATTCAAGAAAAGTTATGGGTATGAATGAAAAGATCCCACATCACAATTCAATTCATTCTTGTCAATCTGAAATATCACATAATTTCAAACAGAAGGCAATATCAAATAAAACTATCAGATAGCACATGGCTGAGTTAAAGTAGTTAAAAATAAAAAGTTTTAAAGATTTCATAAATTGACATATGCATGCTTGCTTTGCAAACAGGACCTCCTGTCTACTACAAAATAAATGGAGATATTTAGCAGCAACATATCTTAAATTTAAAGTCCCTGTGTTATTTAATATACCATACCATATATCCAATGCTTACCAGGATATCAGTGTTCTCAAAATAATTTCTCCAATATGGCCTGATTTTCCTTTGTCCACCAATATCCCACACATTCAACTTGAAACCTTGGGCTTGCACACTTTTAATGTTAAAACCCTATAATAAATAAAGTTAAAACAAAAAAAAACCATGAGTGGATACAGTACTTGGCTATAATTTCATTAGCTCATGCTACTCCCAGCTTATATATCTCAACCCTGGAAAATGTAACAAGATAAAGCCTATATTGCTATTTAGATGAATTGAAGGTGAAGGATATAGTAGCCTTGCCTGTGCCGGGGATCTATTTATGTCACAGTTAAATATATATATGTTGCAGCTTATAAGAAGGAAGGAGGGGCACACTGGAAAGTCAAAGAATAAGCAAATAAGGGGAAAACAAAATGCTTCTGTTCTGAAAGGCAAACCCAATGGGCAGGTTAATCAGAAGCAAAGCTCTGAATTTGACTTCACAGAAGAAAGATAAAAGCACCAGCTAAATTTCTGAAAGACCCGTTTCATCAATTGAACCTCCAACTGAAAGGGTGTGCAACTAGAAAAACGAGAAGTGGCGCAGACTGGCCACAAGCTACGGTGCAATACAAGGGATGGGTTCTAAGCTCGGAATCTGAAAGTAGGTTTTGCTTCCAGGCATGGGAGGATTTCATCAATAATTGCTTACAATTCAGAGCCAACATACAAATCTCTAGCACCACCTGCTGGCATTTCTGAGATGCTCATAATTGGATATCGGTTGAGACTTCGCTTGTGCAAAATCAAAACAACACACACACCCCGAGCTACATTACAGGCTACTCTTTTAATGAACATATTACATACAATATATGCACTCTATATCTGGTAACAGTAACATATGAATACAGGTAGTCCTCAACTTACAACCATTCCTTTAGTGACCATCTGAAGTTACCACAGCACTGGAAAAAATGATTTACGATAGTTTTTCACGCCTGCAACAGTCGCGTGACCAGAATTTGGACCCTTCACAACTTCGGACCCTTATGACGGTTGCAATGTCCCGGGGTCATATGATCACCTTTGGCGACCTTCTGACAAAGTCAGTGGGGAAGCCAGATTCACTTAATAACATTCTTACTGACTTCACAACTGCAGTAATTCACTTAACAACCGTGTCACCGACAGGTCGTAAAAAGGTGGCAAAAGTCACTTAACCACCATCTCACCTTGCAACAGAAGTTTTGGGCTCAATTGTGATTGTAAGTTGAAGAGAACCTGTATATAGCACTAAACAGAGCTTCCAGACCAGGGGTAGGCAACCTTGGCTCTTTTATGACTCGTGGACTTCAACTCCCAGAATTCCTGAGCCAGCAGGAATTCTGGGACCACGAGTCATAAAAGAGCAAAGGTTGCCTATCCCTGATCTAGACCAAAGGCTCTTCACACCATTGCTCAAAGGTCATTTTGTAGCCATTCTATTTTTTTCATTATGAATGGACTTTCTGGTGAGAAAAAGCGGCGTTGTTCTTACCTGAACGCCTTTTCTCAGCAGAGTGGTGTAGAGTCCACAGGATGGGTTAATTATGCAATCCTGCCTAGCAGAACTAAGACAAGAAAAAAACTCTTGCCACGCCTCTCTCTGGGTGTGACTTCCCCAGTTTTTGGCACATGTCGAGGCGCAAAATGCAGACGCAAGGCTCCAAATAAAATNAGGGATTCTCCACGGAGGAGAGAGCGAGAGATCCACCAGATCCGCAAACCACGGCCGACGTGGCCAGAATGGGGCAACCAGTATAACCTCCGCTTGTTCCTGTAGGAGCTTGCGAATGGTCGCTGGGAGCAGTGGGAGAGGAGGAAAGGCATAGAGTACGCCCCTGGGCCAGGGACTCCGAAGGGCATCTGTCCCTTCCACCCCTTCCAATTTGAACCTGGAAAAGAACCTTGGGATCTGCGCGTTTGCCGGGGAAGCAAAGAGGTCTAGGACTGGCTGCCCGAACCTGAGGGCTGCCTCCCTGAACAGGAATGGGTCTAGTTTCCATTCTGAATGGTCTATGGTGGCCCTGCTCAGGGAGTCCGCTTGTAGATTGTCCACCCCCGAGATGTGATCCGCTCGGATGGATTTCAGATTGGTTTCCGCCCAGAGACCCAATGCCATGGCCTCCTGCATGAGAGACCAAGAGTGGGTCCCTCCCTGTTTGTTTATGTGCGCCTTGGCTGTAATGTTGTCCGTCAGAACTAGTATGTGTTTCCCTTTTACCAGGGGAGAGAATTCCCGAAGAGCCAGGTGTACTGCTCTCAGCTCTAACCAATTTATGTTGTGGGTCAGATCTGACCGTGACCACCGACCCTGGGCGAGGTGATTGTGGATATGAGCCCCCCAGCCGAATAGGCTGGCGTCTGTGGTCAGGGTAACCCTGGTTGGCTCCTTGAAGAATGTACCCCTGGAAATGCCGGATGAAGTCCACCAGAGTAGGGATACCAGCGTCTGGTGCGGAACCCTGACCCTTGTTTTTGATGCACTGAGGTTGCGTCTCTGATATGGGAGAAGGAACCACTGGAGACTCCGGGAACGAAGTCTGGCCCATGGCACGATGCCTAAGCAAGAGACCATCGTCCCTAGGAGTTGTGAGAGACGCACCAGGGGCACCCACTGTTCCCTGCGGACCTGGAGTGCCAGTGTCCGGATGCTGACCTGACGTTCCGGAGAGAGATAAACCTCGCAAAGGTCTGAGTCTATTAAGGCTCCTAGATGGATAAGTCGCTTTGTGGGGACCGTGTGGCTCTTTCTGAAATTCACAGAAAACCCGTGTTCTTGAAGAGTCCGCAGAGTAACCTTTAGGTCCGACTCGGCTGAGTGAAGGGACCTGGACAACACGAGTATGTTGTCCAGGTAACACTGGACTCGCACCGGCCTCATCCGTAGATGAGCCGCCAGCACCGCCAGGACCTTCGTGAAGACCCGGGGGGCGGACAGGCCAAAGGGAAGAGCCCGATACTGGTAATGCCTGTGTGCGTAGGCAAACCTCAGGAACCTGCGGTGTTCTGGCAAGATTGGAATGTGGAGATAGGCCTCCGTCAGGTCGACGGAGGAGAGGAAATCTCCCTTCCTGACACTTGCTAAGATGGATTTTAGGGTCTGCATTTTGAATTTCTTGTAAACAAGAAAGCGGTTGAGACCCTTCAAATCCAAGATGGCTCGCCAGCCCCCCGAGGTCTTTGGGACCACGAACAGTATTGAGTAGAATCCGGTTCCTACCTGATCTGAAGGAACCCTTTCTATGGCCCTGATGTCCAGCAGATGGGTGATCGCTGTTGTTACCAGGGAGGCCTTTGACCGATTTCTTGAAACCGGACACTGTAGGAAACGGTCTGGAGGGTAAGACTGAAATTCCAGGGAGAGACCATGTCTTATGGTCTCCCTGACCCAGGCGTCCGTGGTGGTGCCCTCCCAGACGTCGCAAAACAGAGCCAGCCGACCCCCGATGGGATAGTCCCCTTCGGCGTCACTTGGATCGCCTAAAGGGCCGCCCTCCTGAGCCCCTGAAGGGACGCTTGGACTGGGACTGGCCCCTGGCTCCTCCACTCTGGCGGTCCTGCTGGCGGNCTCTAAAATGGCGGTCGCGGTGATATTGGACTCGCCGGCCACCAGGGAGCTTGAAAAACGGGGAATTAAAGGGACGCGAAACTTCTAGCAACTTCCCCCTCCCCGAGCCCAGAAACTTGCTCTTAGATGCGCAGCGGCCGCTGCGATCGAATGGCGGCGGCGACGAGGCGAAGGTAGCGATCCGAAGAGCACAGCCGTCGAGCAAAGTTGAGAGGATCGCCATCCGGCGATCCCCCTAGATGGGGCCTGCAGTCTCCCACGCCGAAGCACCGAGGGGCGGCAGGCACACCGATCCCTCTCCGTAGAAGGAAAGGAACCGCAAATTAGCTTCAGAGAAGTCAAAGGGAAAGGAAAATAAAAGATCCAATCCAAACAAAAGGAAGAAAAACAGAAAAAAGGAAAAAGGCTATGAGGCCTAGTCGGGAGCCTTGCAAAACAAAGAAACACGTCTGCTAAGCTTGACTAAGACAAAAAACTGGGGAAGTCACACCCAGAGAGAGGCGTGGCAAGAGTTTTTTTCTTGTCTTAGTTCTGCTAGGCAGGATTGCATAATTAACCCATCCTGTGGACTCTACACCACCATCTGCTGGAGAAAAAGAGAGAACCTGCTGCAAAGACACAAGGAGGGTTATAAACAGATGATGTTGTTAAGATCCCCTTAAATTATGTGAATAAGGCAAAATGATTGGATGTTAATCTCATAAACCACACAATGGCACCTTTAAGTGGCAGGGATTGTAGAAACATAAAGTTGGAAAGAACCATTGAAGACCATCCAGCCCAACCCCGTTCACTACAGGAATCCCAATTAAAGCATCTCTATATGAATGAATGAATGTCTAGCTTCTGCTTGATTATATCTAATGAAGGGGAGCCCACCATCTCAATGGTTATGATTCTGTCAAACTGGATTTACCAGCTCCTGGGCACATTATACCTTCTGTTTTTGAAAGAGTTTAACAAAATTAAAAAGGAAGCAGGTATTCTTCAAATCAAAGAGCTATCCTAACCTTTATTTCCCATAATGACCCCAAATGCCACATAGCCTTTTTAAACATTGTTAGAAATAAAACTAGTGATTGCCTTTGTAACTCCAAACTATTTGTAAATGTGTTTATCTGCCCAGAAATTTTTACAAGAGTAAACTAAGCTGGGCTTGATCATGAGTATCCTAAACGCTTGAGAAGATTGCAGGGAATAACCTCATCAGTCTACTTTCTGAGAAACAGTTGTATGTGGGCATGTGGGCATGCCACTATCGCTATAGTTGTATCTATATCATAATAGATTGCTTTTCTTTCTTAGATCATCTCCCACTGCTGGTTTCATGACCTAAAAAAAAAAAAAGAAGGACATTTCAAACATTATTGGCTATTCTGGATTTCAAAATCAAAATTAAAATGTAGGATGCTGCCATAATTTTGAAAAAAAAATGTGCAGCTTGGAAGTGATTCATGACTATTTGTACAACCATACCACTGAAATCTGGAAAGGGAGTTGTACGCACATCCGATGTAAATGTATTTTTGGAACTCTGCCAAACATCAAGATGTAGTCTTATATCTAATCACGGAATATTTGCTGTATCAGTAGTATCATCTTTCCTTACCTGGGTCGGAGTGATATGGGTGATATCTTCAGATGCTAGTTGTTTCAAAAGTGTGGTTTTGCCTGCATTATCCAATCCCAGGAGCAGGATCCTAACCTCCTGGTCTGGTGCACTCTTCAATTTACGCAGAATTGATAGCAAGCCCTGTCAGTCAAATAGAGAGGAAACTTGCTATTTTAATTATCCTCTCCAAGACCTATTTTTGGAAAGTACATATGCTATTCCCAATATATACTAAATACTGCACGTTAATAAATTATACCGTTCCCTAGCTACAGATTCATAATATAGAATATATGATACAAAAATCAGGGAGAAACTATCCCCCTAGTGGATAAGATTAAAAAGAAGTATTATATTGTTTTAAAATAAAATAATTAAGAACAAACACCAGAAACAAATTTAATATTTAATCTTTTCAAAATAAAGGAGGCCAAAATGGAGATTGTTGTATATAGAAAAACCATATAAATTTTCTTAATAAGAATAATGCCATATATAACAATCAACACAAGAAAATGGAGATTTTGTAAGAACATTAATATTTAACAAAGGGACTGAGAAAGTGAACAAAGAGAAAACAATTAACATTTTGAAAAAGGTAAAGGTATGAAGAAAGAGGCTATAAAAGTCTATTTATATACAGTACCAGAAAACCTGTGACCTGTTAAATCAATCTTTCAGACTTATTTCCTTACCAGATGCCTCAATGCCTTCAACAAGAGAATTTCTAATATACTGTACTGCCTTCACTGGAAAAGTTAGGATACAATCAGTTCCTGTTGCACTATATAGCAGAGTCAAACATCAGCATGGGAAAAGGTTCATGATATTTTGTATTATGGCATAAGCTGTCTTATGAGCATTTTTATATTATAAAATATTTTATAAAATTTGACAAATTTCAATTCCACAAGAGTCATGGGTCCTGGTTTTTAGACACATTCTGTAAGTTAGTCCTTCTGAGGTACCTTGGTTCAAAAATTCAAACATTGTTGCCTTAAGATGCACTGTTTCTCCCAGTTAAAGGTTAGGGGAATGAGAATTTTAGAAGTGTGTATATATGTGTGTGTGTACATATACAGACAACAGAGGAAAATGATGAAGAAAAATGTATCATCAATATGTGTAATTTATAAATAATATGACATTGCTATAGGTTATATTTTTAAGTAGACTAAACATTTTGTTTTTGCTTGCAATCTGATCCTTTAAAATCAACTGATACCAATGGCTAACAATAGAAAAGAACACACATTTTAAACATTATAGAACAACCTTAGACAGTAAAAATGAAAATAAAGTGTCTGCAAAACCAGGATTCTGGTCTCCCTTGCAGTCAGAATACGAGCAAGCATAGAAGAAAGCCTCTCTACGTTCCATGCTCTCAATGAGTAGAAAAACATCCCTAGCATATCAGCTCCAAAGCGTGTCATTAATAGAACTGATGTCAGGAACAATAATGGTTTGGGTTGCCTGGTCTCTCAATCAGGGCAGCAATCAACTGGTTTACCTGCCCATTAGAAAAAAGTCCAGAGAAGTTATGGTTCCAGTCTACACTGTGTGCATGAAAGCCTAGTTTCAGCATAACATGGAAAAACTGCTTTCACATCAATTGTTGTAGCAGTGGGTTCACAGTGACATAGACATGTTATCAACAAATGGCAAGTAAAGCATCTTTGTTCTGGTGCATGGAAGCTATGTGGATGGTTTTATGTTATTCCCAACTACTGTCTAACAGTCATTATCTCTCTGAAATTTCACTATCTTTCTCACCTCTCCTTTTACCATTTCTCACCTTCCTTCCCTTCTAAGAACTGTGTCTACATATTCTGTACCTTTAAGGGCTCTATTCCAAGCATTTGATGAAGTGAACATGTAAAAAACCATTTGTTAAGGTGTCGAGAATTGCTTTGGCTGCAGTCTAGCAAGTTCTCTAAAATACTGTGAAATAGTTATATTAATGGAATTCAAATTAAAGGATATCATTGAAGGCAATCTAATAGCTTTACTAATAGCTACTCTATTTGGAAATAACTATTGTTAATTTTTTATACAGTTGCATCCAAAATAATTGAAATATTTTTTTCCTAAATACTAACATAATACATAAGAGCACTTTCCATCTCTTTTCGGGATTCTCGGGCTTTTCATTCTTATCCTTGATCTGTTGATTGGTTTCCTAGCTAGCATCAGAGCCAGAACATTAACTGATCCTGCTACTCTTATCCTACGACTGTGACATCATAATGGAAGGAACTATTAGCTACTCTTCTAAGTGGCAAATCTTTTCACTACAATTTCTTAGTGAAACATCTTCCAGACTTTACAAAAGCTGTCTCTTCTGTGTAGAATTGTGTAGAAAACCATTAGCAACAAGATGTAGCTGAGCTGAGGTGTGTCTCTGATTCTGGATTGATTTTTATTTCATTCCCTTCCACTATTTTAATTCTGCCACTTGATGTGATCCTGACTTCTTTAATACTTTAAATGAATAAGAAGTTCCACTCTCTAACATTTCAAGATCTATTTCAGTCTTTATTACAACATACAAGCAGAAACAAGAAGCTTGAAAACAGACAGAGGTATATGACTCATAAAGGCTTGAATTGTTAAAAATCAATATACTGTATGTATATATTTTCCCCAATGTCATCACTCCTCAAAAATTAATTTAGATTTAGCTTTTAATTATGATATCAACTTCATTTACGGCAATTGTATTTATTTGATCCCATCAGCATCTCAAAATGGTATACAAGGGAAACTCACTTTATTTTGTTCTCATGAAACAATTCTGATGTAGATTGGACTGAGAAAGAATGACTGCTCAAAGATACTTAGTAAGTTTCCACAATAAGGTTGGATCTGAATTGTAATCTCTCTAACCTATCCCCAAACCTTAGCAAACATACCTCAAGCGCTATAAGGGACACAGAAAAAAATCCTATATAAATATTCTGATCACAATTTTAACACAAATATATCAGTAATATAATTTGGTCCCATTTAAGTAAATATTAACTGAAAATGCTAAAAATGTAAGATCCATAGAAAAAATATAAAAATTGACCTCTATTTAAACCATTTTCAACACCTATTTGAAATAGATTTTGCAGTCCTCCTAAAGAGGAATCTACTTTTTCCATGATAAAGTGGTTTTATTGAATTAGAGCTCATTTTTTACATTTATATAGCACTTCACTGCACATTGCCTTTAAAATTTATTTCATAGCAGTTATTTTACCTTGACTGGATAATTTTTGTTTTTATTTTGTTAAGAACTGATGTGGTGTACTAGTTGCAGATGCTGGATTAAGAATAAAAAAACCCAGATTTTAGACATCCCTTAAGTGTAGAAACCAGCTGTATGATCATGGGTTTGATTTGTCCTCTCAGACCAAATTAGCATCAGGTTCTGTTGGATAAAAGTTCATGCATTGATAGCTGTTGATAAGAACTAGGCAAACAAATGGTACTTTTAAAAAATCTGTTTCACTTTCAGAAGAGAAACATACAAATTAATTTTGAACCTAATTTTGCATAAACTCGATTACCTTATTTTACCCACAATATAAAAGCCATAGGCCTATCAAAGGACATTTTTTTCTCTGAGACCATTGTACATTTAAATTAATTTAGAAACAGAATAGGGTTCAATGGAGGCAAACGCTGCTTTTCTGATTCTTTTATGTGGCAATTCAACGTTCTCAATAGCATATGATTATATAAAGCTTCTAGTGAACGGGTTATCAACTGTGAAATTTCAGAAAAAGCTAGGAAGATAAATTATTTATACAGATAAGTATCACAGAGATATTTTTGGTAAGTGGGAGATATTTCCTTGGAGATATAAAGGGCACTACTAACAGCATTTTATTAATTTTGAAGATGGTATAACCAAAAACTACCTAATGGGAAAAATCAGTGGGATTTTTTAATAGCATATTTATGTTTGTAGAATACTTTATAAGAAATATTTATTTTCAAATCATAATCCACGGGAACTAATGCAGAAACAGAATCTGAGAAGAGTGCAACAAAAAAAATTGAAAATACAGAATGAATTCTTCTAGGTCAGTGGTTTTCAACCTTTTTAATGCCGCGACCCCAACCGGTCGTAAGTCAAGGACTAAACCGGTCGTAAGTCGAGGACTAAACCGGTCGTAAGTCGAGGACTACCCAACCGGTCGTAAGTCGAGGACTTTCCCTGCCCGGGAGCGGCACGCATGCGTGGTTCCGCCCCCTGCGCCGGCCAAGGCGTAGCTGGCAAGCGGCAGAGACAGAGCAGGCCGACCACCAGCTGGCCCAGCCCAAGGGAGGTAAGGTACCCGCTGGAAAAGGGGGGAAAAAATGGCGGGGAAAAAAAATGGCGGACAGCCTTGCTTGGCGACCCCCGTGAAATGGTCGATCGACCCCAATGGGGTCCCGACCCACAGGTTGAGAACCACTGTTCTAGGTCAAATATAACCTTTCTAGTACAGTGATCTGTTTCCTTTACTTGCCTACTAGAATGCCTATTTGATAGGCCAAAGCAGGAAATGATAGCAACAGTCCTCTCCAGCAGCTTTCCAATAATTAATATTTGGGGGGGGGATATATCTTACAAAAAGGATATAGCTGGCATTATTTAGAGCCATTAGAATATTTAACAATCATTAATATAACTAATCTCCTTTTATAGTTGGCAAGCATCTCATCCTGTGATAACTGCATAGCTTAAAATTATGTCCTACGTGAAGAATTGCTTCCTTTTACCTGCTTCAATTATCAATGAAGTTACTCTTTTCCTGCACTTATTCCAACTGTACAACATCCTCTTATTAAATAATTGTAGCCAGAACTGTACAGAACTCTAAATGTGGTCACATCACAGATTTGTCTAAACTATATTATTGGTAGTTTAATTTTCATTAATCTCTCGCACTGAATTCAATTTTTGTTATTTGTCATACATTTGTTTAATGGCTTCTCTAAATTGGCAGATAATTTGGTAAAACCACTCAAAATATGTTACATTTTTCACAAAAAAATCTTACTGTTTACTTTTTAAATTTTAATTTGAATATTATCACTATTTGTCTTAGATTTTCAGAGCCCTTTTCTGAAAATGGACTTTTTTGAAAAGAAACAAATGATAACTATTCAAGAAGATACAAAGAATACATTCAGCTTCTCTGCAAACTTATTCTCTCTTAACATATTTTAAGTGCCTTATTCCTATCCATTTTCCATAAAATAGATTTAGTCTAAGATTCTTTTTCAGTTTTACTTCAGGGTTTCTTTGCTAAATAACTTCAGGCCCTGAGTTTAAGCCTATAAAGCAGGCTTTCTCAGTCTGATGTCCTCCACATTCGAGATCACAAATTGCAAAAATTACAACTAAGTTGGAATTGTTATTAGAAATATACACTGGGCGACCACTGGGGAAATTATCATTGGGAAACTAGCTCCTGGCACATGATATCCTTTGTAGTGAGTGACCTTGTTTCAATTTCAATTGATGATTAATGTAAAATAAAAGAGATACTATTTACTTTTTCTTCACACAGATGTTCAACTCAGCTTCATATGTACTTACTTATCTTAACACTTGGTCACCTCATGCTTGCACAATTTAAATTTTAAAGATCTAAACCAGAATATCTAGTTCTAAACACAGATTCTTTTTTAGTATGAAATGAATACCGTGCTGAATAATATGTACAAATAATAAACATTAGAAGCTCATAGACATGCTTTAAATGAAGATGGTCCAAAGTTTAATTCCTTGGCATCTTCAAGTAAAGCTGGAAGACCTTCTGGCTGAAATACTGGAGAAACACAAGGCTTATGCAGGTTGAATCAAGATGGGGGAAGCAAAATGCATGAAGTACTAACCACACCAATTATGCTAAGGGTGAAATGTACAACATCATTAATTTTCACATAGCAGTGTACATGAACAAAGTAAGAGTGATCGAGACTGCTACAGGTTGTAGGAAAGACTATGAAGTTTTGGGTATTTTCCACCAATATATGCATCTATTCCTTAAAGGAAAATCCAAAAAACTTAAATTGTTTTACAAAAAACTCTAGATATATCAGTATTTCATCAGAATTCACTGAAAGAAAATAACTTTGTGCAAAAGGAGAATTTGTATTCTTCAATTATACAAAATATTTGTATTAAAGAGCTATGACTACTGGCCAATCAAGTTGTTCTTGCTCAGCTAGTTCTCCCATTTCACCCCAAGAAAATGTTGTAAAGAGATTTTTTTTCCTGTTAAGTCGTATCTGATTTTCAGAGATTGCCTGAATAAGTCTCTGCAGTTTTCTTGGCAAGGTTTTTCAGCAGTGGTTTGACTTATTCCTAGGGCTGAGAGGCTGGCTTTGTGCCCAAGGCTGGATTAGAATGCATTTTCCTGGTTTCTAATCTGATGCTTTAGATAACTACTATATCAATACTAAATGGAATGTACAGAATATACATGTAAGAATTAAGGAAGCTACTGTTTCAAGTCTTATTATGTCCTATCTTATTGACCCTGATTACTGTAGATGGCAATGGAAGAGAGACAGGAGCTTAATTTTAAAGGTACATTAAAAGATAATTTCTCATTCATCCTAACGTACCAAAAATGGATACTTTGGTTTATGGAATCTAATTTAATTTCCAAGATCCACAAACTTGTTTGTTTTCTATGGCATAGACTTATGCCCATAGGATTGTTTTTGGTACCAAAACTGAATGGAGTTTGGGCTTTCCACTCTAATATTCTCTCCCAAATGTCTCTTCTTTGTTTCAGCAGCGTAATCATATTTCAGTCGCCAAATTATTAGTTAATCAAAGGTATATTATTAAATTCCATCCAGAGTTACTGAGAGTCAGGCAGCGTATAAATTTAATTGCTATTATTAAATATTATTCTAGCTCTCCTCCATACACTAGCAAAAGAACAACGCAGTTATCCTATAAGTATCACAATCCCAGTTCACATTTGCTCCCTCACTTTCTCTTTTCCCTGCCCCTTAATTCTGTTCAGAATGTGACAGCAGGATTACATAAAGTGTACAATCCCTGTGCCTATCACTGGATTAGCGTGATAAAAGGAAACCTCTTCTGTCAATACCTGATGGGTTTTTAAATACTTATCAAGTTCTGGGTGCATTCTAGCTGGGCAATTTCAAAATTGGCACATAGGGCATATAATCAAAAGAAAATCTCTGGGTATTAGAATGAGAAAAATATTCCTTTTCTTTCTAATATTAAAAAAAAACCCTAGAAAGATGCATTTGAACTCTATTTTTCATGTACTTTTGCATCTTAAGAAAAAAACGACAGGACTCCTCGTGAGCCATTTCCACTTCTAAAATGGGTCAGTTTGTCCCCATGAGACTCCAGGTTACAAAGGCTAAGCTCCTCAGTAGTCACATGTCTCTCTACAAGATTAAGAAACTGTCTTTTGAATGACACAATTTCAATGCCACAGATAGAAACGATCGCCATAAGAAACGGAGCTTCGCACTGACTCACATAAATGAATAGTGAATCCTGATTTCAGACTCTTTTAAAAATTCCAAAGAGCACAGTACGGTAGACAAAACACATGGGCTTTACAAATGCTAAAACGAGCGAAAAGCCCTATTCCTGGGATACTTTTATCTTTCAATCTCAACCTTCTCTTCCTGGTAGTCATTTTGAACAGTTTCTCCAACCAGAAACACAGGGGACCATTCGCGTTCGTTCCCCCGCCCCCCTTTTCTTTCATTCAGGCCCATTCACCCACTTCCATCGCTTCAGACCGGCCTCCCCTCCGTACCAACCACTCCGTTCCCAAAGAACGGCTCTCTTCAACAATCCTCAGCGCCAGGGTTTGGAGGGGGGGGCACCATAATTCGCCCTCCCCAACCTCCTCCGTCCCCGGCTCTCTCCCCCTTCCAATCTCACACTCACCATCCTCTACGCGGCTCTCGGTTACCATGGGCAACTGCGGCATGCGCGTGCGCACTGCATCCCTCCTACGTAGAACGTTCGTCCCGGGTGCTCTCTGGGCGGTCGAAAGCGAAGGAGGGGCTTGATTCAAGAAACACCGCCCACTGGCTTCTTTTTTTTTTAAAGCACGTTCTGCTCACAGCGCATGCGGTTTAAACCAAGGAGGGATCAGCACATTCTTTCTTGGGTTAAGAGTCTTTGGATTGGTTGCGGAGGGCCACGCGTCCCAACTATTAGGGGGCGGACAGATTAAGGAAAAAAAATTAGTGAACACCCATGTGCTTTCAAGGGAAAGGTGTGTGTCTTGCCGAGTGGTGCTTGGCGAGTTACAGGTAGGAGTTGAACTAGGAAGACCCTGCGAAATAAGTGCTGTCTTTCAACCTGACAAGGGAGGAGGGAATGCAGGGGATGAGAAACGACACAATAGGTTCGCTTCTGGCAGTAGTGGAAAAGGGGCTTCGGGGTTTTCTGATAGTTTAGGAGTGAAAGAATGGCCCGAGGCATGGGTGGAAATATCAAGGGGGAATCCAGGGTCCTTCTCAGCAGAAAAATATGATGGCCATTGAAGTCAAACTCCAGGTTGACTTCATATTTCTGCTTTAAATAAATTCATTGGCATCTACAGATACCAAAGCGATTAACACCCATCTCTCGTAACTCGGTGTTGGGTGGGACTGCAGAAACCCAGATTCCCAGAACTCGAGAACATAAATTTAGGAAATTGCTGCCAGTCACTTAGGTTCAGCTATTATAAAAACTGGAGGGGGGAATGAAATATTGCTGATTTACTGCTCTAAAGGTAAATTGCTAAACAAGAAGCTATTTCAAATGGGAAAGATGTAAAATCAAGCCAGACCTTGAGTGGTAAATGATTCATGCTGGTATTGCTTTGAAGATAAATCTCAAAGTGATGTGAAGGTTTTGAACACAAGCAACAGCCTGCCTACTGTATCCTGTTTTTGCTATCCTGTTTTTTCTCCGTCATAATTACATTCATTCTCTGAATATAGTAGGTTTATACAGCTGTGATAGTTAATAAATACATATATTATTGCTAAAAGAAACACAGCTTTACTTATAGCCTGCATTTGTTCCACAAAGATAGAATATATCAGGTCCCCAAATTCTTTTTCATCTAAAGGAGAATGTTTGTAGCTCAAGGTTGAAATGATGGGTCCTTGGTGCGCTCTAAACTTGGTTGTTTTTTTGAAGAGGTTTCTGCTAGCACTGATGATGTTACCTAGTTTGGGTAATGAAATCTCTGCAAGAAAACAACCAAGCTCAGAAAGTACCAAGGATCCCTTTTTCATCTGGATATTTACCAGACTTCTTTAAGCTTCAGCAAATTACTGTATTATATGATCTGAGATCGTGCATGAATTATGAATGTTAACTTGTGTAGAACGAAGTAGTGAATGACTTCTTTCTCATCTACTAAAATTTCGTTTCAATGAAATATCCTTCTCATGTATTGTAACTGGTGTAATGGAGACTGATCAAACTGTCACAGAATGTCTGATCTTTCAAGAAATTAAATATTTTGCAGCTCAGCAACAAGGAAAATAAGGAAAGTTGTCCGATTGGCTAAGGATGTATAATTTTTCCAGTAGAAATATTAGCAAATTGAAACAAACCTGAAAAAGAAAAGAATGAGGCAACATAGATTTTTTTAAAAATGGGGTCATAAAAAAGAGAAGATGAGGCAGTAATTTAACATCCCTTATTGCGTATCATTTATTAATTTAAATTGTTTCAATAATCTTTCATGTGCATACTTTTTTAAAAAAAGTACTCAAAATTGTGAATGAGTGTGTGAAATACCAGTAGTCCAATGCAGATTGTTTCAAAACCTCAATCTTATTTTTTCCACTGTGAAAATGGATTATTCTGTGTGCATTTTTTTAAATCCGTTTACCAATCTTTAGAAAGATCTCTCATTCTAGACTTACTGAGTTTACCATTAAGTCTCAGTATATCAAGTTTTGAGATCAGCTTTGCTCTATATTTTTGTTAGCTTTTTCAGTTTTGGTTTAAGGATGGTGACACAAAATATTCTTTTGCAAGGATGAAGCTGATTGGTTTTTGCAATGTACAAGGCTAGCTGTTTGCAGTTAGTCAGGCAGAGCCAACTCAACACTTGGCAGGGGAGGGAACTGCAAGAGAATCTGTTACTTGACTAAATCCTGGTCTTTGCCTTGGATAAGGTGGGGACCAAATTTGTTTCTCCAATTTTCCCCCCACTTTTCTCCCCCTCTCATTAAAAGCAATGAAATGATGAGAGAAACTTGCTGCTGCCGTCAGTTGGGAGCATGTTCTGTTGGGAGTTTAAATAGTCATGATTTTGGATCAATTTAAGACCACCCTGAACATTGGGCAAAGAATTGAAGATTTCTCAGCAGCATTAGAATATTACCCAAGAAAACAGTCTTAGGTGAACATGTCAGATATACCAGGAAAAATCAAATCAATGATCCTTTTAGTACAGCTAATCTCATCTGATTTCAATATCACTATGAAAAATGCTGTAGAAGTTGTAGAATAATTATGCTGTCAGCGAAAAAAAACAGAATATGCATAACTTCATATGTGGCCAGATACAAACTGGATTCACCTATTGAGGTGTGGTTTGAGTCATTACACTTTGTTGTTAGTTGGATACATACAAGATATAAAGCCATAAATCATGGTTTGTAAACCAGAATTGTTGAGCTTTCACAAAATAGTAAGCCAAAATTATACAAACTTCACAATGGCTTGGAGGAGTGTGTGAATCCGAACAAAGAAACCTAAATAGAAAAGATTGTTTTTAGAATGTATATATTTAAATATCTTAAATATAATAAGTCATTCTTTATCCATCTCCATTCTGCCAGCCTGTTTAGGATCAGTTGGACGGGACTACAAATATTAGAAGCCAAATATTTTTAAAAATGGCCAAACAAGAGTAGGATGATATGTGGGATTATTCAGTGCTCCAGGTTTGATTCAGAAGAAATATTCAAGAATGTGTAAGAGATCCTGCTTGTGACTCATTAAAGCAGATGGATCTTTTTTGTATCATTGTGCAATTGCAGTCTTAATGAGTTGCCAAGGGTTTATGTTTATATTTCCTTCCATCTGAAATACCTCTTCCTAATCAGATCCAAAACATCATATTTCCAGTGCATAATATTTAAATGAGACTGAAGTATGGTATATAGTATGTTACATCTGGGGAGTAAATACTGTATATTCCCACTCAGTGCACTCAGTTGTACAGTAATGTCGACTGTGGCTTTTCTGGTGCAGAATGAAACCTGTTTCCTTTGACTTTTGCTTGAGGTGACTTAGCAATGGATTCAATGACATATATAAGTCCAGGCAAACCTTTCAGGAAAATTGCCTATTTGTTTATGCTACTAAATGTGTGTTTTATTTCTTAAATAAATATGAGAACGATTTCTCTCTGAGATTGTTCCTGGCATGAAAAGGAAGAATGATTTTAAGATTGTCAGAAACTCTTGGTATTTTACATGCTGACATCCACAAATAGAAGGACTTAATTGTTCTAGAGTTCAAACCTGTGTGAATAGCTATTTCTATAGCCAAACGGGGTAAAATGGTATATTTTGTCAGGGCAGATTCATTGATCAAATTCCAAGAAGGAATTGAGGTGTATAAGCAGAGTGTATTTTCAGATCCCTCAAAATATCTTGATCCTTGTCATAAATTAACCATTATTGCTGACAATGTACCTTTGACTAACTAGAATTTCTCTTTGGCACTTCAGGTTCTGTTCATATTCTCAAACACCATCCTTTAGTTCAGTGATGGCGAACCTTTTAGAGACTGAGTGCCCAAAAACCGCCCCTGCCTCCCCGCCTGCCCCGCTCCACGCCCTGTCTGCTCTGCCCCGCAAGGCCACCCACTGCCTCCACGGCCCACCGCAGTAGATCGCCCAGGCGGCCCAGCAGCGCCGTGGCAGCTACGCCCTCCACCCATGCCCCGCAGCATCTGTGTGCGATGGGGCGTGAGGGTGGAGTCTTGTCTCCGCTCCTGGCTGCCATGTGCTTGGCTGTGCTGCTCCATGTGGTCCGTGCCCAGGGGTGACTCTCCAGGGGGGCTGCTGGTGAGAAGGGGGCCGTGGGGGGAGGCGGGGCTGGGGCGACAGTGCGTGTGCCTACAGAGAGGGCTCTGAGTGCTGCCTCCGGCACGTGTGCCATAGGCTCACCACCACTGCTTTAGTTTGTCGGCTGGATTCAAAATAATATACAGGATATAAAAACATAGTTGTTGTGTTCTTATAACATATTGTGCCTAAACCAAATTATGGTTTAAAATCATGTCAGATTCCACACAACACTGAGCCATAAACTATCTAATTGCCATTTAGCTTTATGTAATGTATTGAGAAAACCTAGTCAATGTATGGTAAGTTCACATTTGTGGGAATTATTGAATCTGGAGAAAAATTTGCTCAGCCCTATAGACAAGAGATCTGCTTCAGTTGGTGATGCAAACCGTATAGATTTTAGTTCTCAGTTCCATATACAAATTGGTTACCAATCTATGCATAGTATCCAAATATAAGCTTGCAGTGAGGAGATCCTTTCTGTTTTGTGATATTCCAACTTATTTTACATATTTAAATATGATATAATTAAATAATTATGTCTGTCATTGTTTTAATTTCTTGTCTCTAAAAATAATCATTGCTTGTTTCCTTTCTGCTCTCAGTGTTTAGCCCCTCTTTCTGTCAGTTTTCAGTCTTGTGGTCAAAGTCCTTTATATTTAGGTTGATTTTTGGAGCTCTGTGCTGGTAGTTTTAGTTATCTACTTAAGAGAGCATGCTGTCCATTAACAAAAGGAGTTGAATATTTACTTAGCAGTCAAGGGCATTTAGTTCTGTTTTGCCCCAGTCTTTTAAGATCTAATTACTTTGTAACAAAAAACTAACCTGTACGCTTGCTGAGTAAGATAACTTAAACTGCCTGTAAAAAGTTTTGCACATTTTTACTATGATTAAAAATCTTATTAAAAATTATATTCTGGTTGAAGAAGGGGGTGTTTTCGTTTTCTGTTGTCCTGATTCTCAACACAATGACACACTAAAGAACTCAGAACTTTCACACAAATATAGTATAGTCTATTGTAAATGCTGCATTTTGTTTTAAGTGAAATTTTTTGCTTTTTCACAACAGTAAAATGAACTTTGGCTTACAAATCTTTCCCACATTCTTGACATTGCAGCTGCTCTTGATATTACTCTTCCAACCATGTCAAAAACAAAATCAGCATGTTCTGCCCAATGTTCTTTTTTGTGTTTTCTTGATTGCATGGAGTAACTTGTGGTTAAGATGTTGAATCAGAGTAAAATATGACCTTATTTTTCATCTGAGCATAGCACTCTAAATCCTTTTATTACTTGTTATCAAAACTGTTTTGTATGGCAAGTCTGTTATTCCCATATATTAACTTGTTCCAACTTGGTCTCTTCTTGACAAGCAACACATTTTGCAGCCAAAGTGATGTCAATCCAATACGGCAGGGGGGCACCAGACCGAATAAAGTGTTATACACAATAAAATAAAACTAACTTTTGTCAAGGTTCATTCAAGTGTTCATTAGAGAATAAGAGCAGAACAAAAACTGTTCATTTTATCTGTTTATTCATCTGTGCTTCAAAGACAGTTTTGCTGGTAATAAACAATATAAAAAACTATATTGTCTCAAATTGCTTTGTAAATTTAATAGAAAAACATCTAATAAACGTTTCAGTGGTGGCTTTTCACACATCGTGGTTCAGAATGCTTGAACTATTGTATCCCATGTTAGCAAGTATTTTAACTAAAATTGCAGGTTTATATCAAATGTGCCAATAAATCAATGAAATAAAAATTTTCTCATGGCTGTAATTCAGGACTGCTTATGTAATTCTAAACAGAATAATCCTATTTCTTAATATATTACATTGTAACGAACAGCCAGAAATTTTCCAATGTACATAAGGAGTATAGGATTATATACATACAGTAAAGAAATATTTTTTTTATTTGAACATGACTCCTAGTATCTTCATGGACATGTCCCCATACTTTTAATCACAATAGTTGAGGTGATTTGCCATTGCTTCTACCCCGTGCAGGCTTTTTTTCCCCTTCCCATATAGTTGAAGCCCTGGTAGCTTCCCACAGTGTCTTGCTCACAAATTGCAACATTCTCTGCTTATTTGTGAACCCAGCCTTTGTGATTTATAAATTGTGGTTTAGCAAAATAAGTGAAATAGTGCTTCATTCACAGCCCAGTAAGCTTATTGCTGCAGAAAATTTTTAAATAATTTTGCTAGTCTTCTGGAGAAAAACATTTTGCATGTTGATTTTTATTATTAAAAATTAGTCTTGAGACATTCCTCTGTTTTAAGAATTCCCTTGCATCAATATTTTAATTATTTTTAGCTTGTTTTTCCTTTAAAACAAACAAAAAAGATATGATTGAAACACCATAAGGAAACCTCTCTCTGTCTCTATCTCTATCTCTCTGTTAAAAGTTCTTTGTCTTCATCCCGGTTATGACAAAATAGAGGTGAGGTTTTTTAGACTTAAATAGTGACCTTTTAGAATTGTGCAGATGCAAAATTGTGAAAGACTTTTCTTTTTTTATAATCAGTTGTTTCCAATAATGGCATATTTGGGGGATGCACATAGAATTGGAATATCTATACAATTAAAAAAAGTAGTGTTAGATATTAGTGTATTTTCAGCAATGCTTCATCTTTAAAACGGCTTCACAGTCCAAAGGTGCATTAGACCTGACTATAGAAACATTATTTACATAGCACTGGAGGTGTTTACCTCCATTTATTAAATATATTAATCAGAATCAACCTTCCCCATTCTTTGAAATCATTTGGAAAAGCCATAACAATAAAATGTAATTGTTAACAAAAACTAAAAACCCAGTAAAAGACAATAAAAATATTACAATATGTTTTAATGAATACATTACATTAAAAAGCTTTTTAAAATGAAGAAATGGCAATAATTATTAAAATTTTAGCAGAACATTATAATTTTTATCTGTCAACTACACTGAGCAAGTCAGCCGAGTCTCTCTGGGAAAAAAGTTCCTAAACTCAAGCCTTCTTCTGCAAAAGCCTAATCACAAATAATATGATATATCTGCTTTTGGCAAAATGTATTGTTTGAATCCACATTATAGGCAAAATAGCCACTCTGATGCTTGTTCAGCAAACTGTACTTGCAAAAATTGCAGGGTTTTAGAATTTTAAGTCTAATTATAACTGAAAATTCCTTCCCTAAAAGCATGAATCTCTAGAATATGGGACATAAAAGCTGACCTTCAGTGCATAATGCAGGTTCTGGCAGATATATATGTTTTCAAAATAAGCTGGTCCAAGATGTACAGGTATGAACAAGCAACTCAGAAAAATTTGGAAATAAATTTGAATTCAGTGAAGATATTTCAAGACTCATTGTAACATGCATACGAGGTGTGCTCCTTGCATTAGTTGTTATTTCTAAATATTTTTCAGGTCCAACCCACATCCAGCATGTTACAGTAATCTACTGTAGAGGAAGGGATGAGTCATTAGGATATTAGCACAGGTAGATTGGGGAAAAATGGAGATTATATCAGTACCTAAAACATTAAGCATTACTGCCATTGTCCAAATCTACATAACAATTTGGAGCTGAAAGAAAACATTCTTAGTTTGCTGCATTTAGAATTTTTAAGATTTCAGAGAATGGATGTGGGATGCATTACTGAATGTCTGCTGACAGTAACAGTCTGCTTATAGGCCTGTTGGATGATATTTATGGTCTGTTTTAACACTGACCTAATTTTAAGGCTGAATGTTGACTTTATTTTAAGAGAATGTACATGCAGCAGCATTTCTTAGGAATGTGTAACAATTATCTTAGCAGAGACTGCATTGCAGTTTTCATTTGTACTAATAAGTAGCCATCATGGAGAAAACAGACCAATAAAAATCTCCCCCACTTTAGTGGATAGTATTTTTCAGTGGCTGAATTTATACCATGTGATCCAGTTAATACCAAAGTTCATAATTTGAACAAACATGACATAAGCTAGTAATTAGCTTTTCCACATAATTTCCAACCATTTCAGAAGCATCTTTATCAAACTGAAATATTTCAAATGTCCATGAAATAAAGATGTTTATGTGAATTATCCATCTTTGGGCCATGATCTAATCTTGGCTTATCCATCAAGCTTACACCTGATGGGATCTTGTTATCTACCGGTTGGTGCAAAAGATAGCTCCTTTAGATTTTCTAGAGTCCTTGTGTCCATCATCATTGAAACTAAATTCCTAGGTAATCATTTATTTCTTATTTTATTGCTTTTTAAATTAGTGACAAAAAAACCAAAAAAAACCCCACAAAAATAAAAATACATTATTAAAGAAATAAACACATAGAATTTTGTTAAAAAAAGAAAAAGTACAACAAAGAAAAGAATGAAATAAATACATCATGTAAACAGTAAATTCTATATATAGTTATTTAATGCAATTATTATTCAAGTATATATATATGTTTCTAACATATAGTGTTAGAATAGATAGTATAGTATAACTCATGTTTTTAACCTATTGTGTTTTGTAAAAATGAGTCTCATACTTTATTATATTTTTCTATACAATATCTATGAGTCTCATCCACTCATAGCTGGCAAGTGCAATCAGGTCTTCAATCCATTGAGTGAAAAGTGTCATATTTATCTTTCCAATGCTGTAATATGGCCAGGGTGGGCGTGGGCAGCTCAACCTCATTCGTGTTGGGGGGCACCTGTGGTGGCCCGGGCGGGGCTGGGAGGGGATCCATTGTCTTCAGCCGAGGAAAGCGAGACCAGGGCAAGCTCTATACCCTTGTCCACCAGAGGACCTTGCTGTCCCTCTCAGGCCATGCAGAGGACCCCCAGTGATGCAGGCTGCCTGGAGCCCTGGGCAGTGGAGGGCAAGTGTCTAGTCCAGCCTTTTCCCAAGGGGGCACCCGGCTGTACTTACCTCCTCAAGGCTGCTGCTGATTGGCTTGCTCTCCTTGGCCAAGTTGTTCATGGTGGGAGACCACCAGGAGAGGTCAGGAGGAGGGGATGGCGAAAGGGCAGCAGGGCTGCTCGTGGCCAAATGCTAAGGCAGGACTTCCCTTAGACTCTTCCTCCCTCTCATTATAATCTTTCTTCCTCCCTCCCTCCCTCCCTTCCTTCCTTCTTTCTCCTTCTCATCTCTTTCCTTCCTCTGCGCTCAGGAAGGGGTGATGGGAGGGTGAGAGATTGCCAGTGCGGCCGGTGTCCATGCTGCCGGCCGTTGCTATCCCATGCAGGCTGGCGGGAGCAGTCCTGGTGAAAGGGAAGCCTCATAGCTGTGAGGCTAGGTCATTGAGTGGGCCATGGAGGTGCTGGTGGGAGGGGGAGTGGCGCTGACCTATAACCTGGTTGCATCCATCAAAGCCAGAATGTGCTCAGCCTTAGATCCACAAGGCAGCCCTGGAACCAGCGAGGAGCCACCCTGTCACCTCTGCCTCGCCCCCTGGGTGTGTGTGCACAGGAGACAGCCAGCGCCAGCATCAGCATCCTAAATAAAGTCAGCCTGCGGGGCAAGACAGCCAGCAGGGATGCCAGACTCTGCTTGCGTGCACACCCAGAGGTTGGGGCAGGGGCACCCGTCACTAGTTCCAGGGCTGCCCCGTGGAACTAAGGCTGAGCATGTTCTGGCTTTGATGGATGCAACGAGGTTGTAGATCAGTGCCCAGTCGGCCTGGGCCAGGCCGAGGTGCCACAGGCCGGTCCTTCGCTGTTTCCAGAGCAGGTCCCCGAACCAGACAGAACCACATGGCGGGTCGGATCTGGCCCGTGAGCCTTGTGTTTGACATGTCTGACATAGATGTTACTGTGCTACAGCCTCTCTCCTGTATCTCTTTGAGACTTATTTTCAGCAATTCTTTCCGCAGTGGAGGGTCCAAGCGAGATTAAATACCACTATGCTTAATAGATTCATTTTTGTAGTACATCTAGAATGGTGAGCATTTGTATATATCTGTTTCTCAGTCTATAACATACTATTAGAACATTCTGCCTTATGACTGAAAGTTCATCTAAAATGTTATTTTATTCATTATATTGACACCTTATAATGAAAAGTAACACCCATGTCCATAGCAAGCGGTATCTGTACCATAGCTTATACTTTGGCCACTCAACCAACCCATCAGATTTGCAAAGAGCCTGGGCATGCTGAAATGAATCCATATTGGATTTCTGCACCAGAATAATGAGCCCTGGTTTTCCTACATGTAAATCCAACTATTGGCAATATACCAGATCGGTGGAATTTAAACAAAATGCATTGATATCTATGGTAAAACATCTATATTGATGCTATTTCTCTGTGCAATAGATTCCAAAAATCGCTAAATGCTGGGTATGAATTATGAAATTGTGTATGAAATTGTGATTGAATGTTGGCTATGCATAGTATATAGAACTGGTTCATTTGTTCTGGACAAGTGGCAAGCCTTATAAAGATTTTTGTGTGCTCTGAATAAAAATTGTACAGTTGGAGGGTGCAACAACTGAATTCACCAGCTGTTTTTGCTGCCTTCCTCTGTTTGGCTTAGCCAGCAAAATTCTCATTTTCTCTCCACACAAATCTGTGGGGAAAAGAACTGATAAATAAATAGGACAAAATGCTAACAGCAGGTACATTTTACCTTTGTCTACAATCTTTAAAAATAATTCACAGTTTCTGGGTGACAGCTTGGCAAAAAAGCAGAGAGCTACAGTGTTGACTTATAACTTGTCGTTTCTTCTCTACTCCCTTGCAGTGAACAATGGCAAGTATTGCCAAGTTTAATATTGATGCCCCTCGCTGGGACCAGAATACTTTTATGGGGCGTGTAAAGCACTTTTTCAACATCACAGATCCACGGACACTGCCGGTTTCAGAGCAAACGTTGGATTCAGCGAAAACAATTGTAGAGAGTTGCAGGTAGTCAACTGGGAGGTGCTGGATAATGTCAATCAAATTTGGAACTTTTGTAAAATCTAAGAATTGCCTCTTTTCAAATGTATCAATAAAACTAATAGATACTAATCAGACCTGTGATGACAGTTGCAAAGACAAATTTGGCCCAATACTGGGAGACACTTTACTGACAATATCAGACTAGGAAACCAACTTTGCAAATACACAGCAATTGCAAAATGAATACTATACATCCAGAACAGAAGTTTGGCTTGTTGTGTAACATATTATATAAATTTAGCCAAATGCAGACACTTACAGCACCCTTTTTAAAGGGGAAATAATGGAGATAAAAACTGTAATTAGAAGCAATTCCAATGTTTATAAATATTTTGATGCAACCAATCATGTACAATGGAAGTGAGTTTAGAACTTAATGTTTTTACTAATTTTTCTCATTTTGAAATTATTTTATTTTTATTATTTGAAAGGTGTTTTTTCAATGTTTTTCTGCTATCTATTGCTCTTTTTCATTTTCTTTCCTCTCACGTGATTATGTGCATTTATTTTTGGAACTTTAACAAACAGTCGTGATATCAAGTTGCATTGAGGCACGTTTGGTGGCAAATAAAAAACAGACAGACAGACAGATAGATAATTAATTAAAAATAAAATAATTTATTATTGTTAAAGTCATCATTGCAGTTGGGCAGTGATAATTCTTAAATGCATACTCAAACCTATTCTGAGAACCAGATCTTTCACAAAAGGAAACCCTTCCTAACAAAAGGATTTCTGTGCCTGGGTCTTATTACTAGAAAATTAAATCTATTGATGCTCTTACAAATGGAAATGCAGGGCAGAATAGTGCATAATATTGTACAAACAGGGCCAGCCCTATTACTAGACAGAGTAAAACAGCTGCTTCTAGCACCTGATTTGGTGCTATTGGAAGATTTAGTCATCCAAAAGGGTATTATTGTTGGTTGGTTTCTAGATGGTTCCGTCCCAGGCGACTGATGGACCCTGAGAGGTTCCTGATGGAGCTTGGGCCATATCCGGAGGATCTAGTCCACGACTCGGCGGAAAATCAGGCGGCGGCCTGGGAGACAACTGCCGCCGCAGCATTGGACCGAGTCGTGCCTTTGCGGCCTCTGACCCGACGTGGATCTCGACCATCTCCTTGGTTTA